>NC_071102.1:20115000-20357500 GCF_024256425.1 Clarias gariepinus | reverse complement strand
CGTTACCACACACACACACACTAACCCCTAACGTTACCACACACACACACTAACCCCTAACGTTACCACACACACACACACACTAACCCCTAACGTTACCACACACACACACACACTAACCCCTAACGTTACCACACACACACACACTAACCCCTAATGTTACCACACACACACACACTAACCCCTAACGTTACCACACACACACACACTAACCCCTAACGTTACCACACACACACACACTAACCCCTAACGTTACCACACACACACACACACACACACACTAACCCCTAACGTTACCACACACACACACACACTAACCCCTAACGTTACCACACGTTACCACACACACACACACACACAGACACTAACCCCTAACGTTACCACACACACACACACACACACACACTAACCCCTAACGTTACCACACACACACACACACTAACCCCTAACGTTACCACACGTTACCACACACACACACACACAGACACTAACCCCTAACGTTACCACACACACACTAACCACTAACGTTACCACACACACACACACACACTAACCCCTAACGTTACCACACACACACACACACACACTAACCCCTAACGTTACCACACACACACAAACACACACTAACCCCTAACGTTACCACACACACACACACACTAACCCCTAACGTTACCACACACACACACACACTAACCCCTAACGTTACCACACACACACACACACTAACCCCTAACGTTACCACACACACACACACTAACCCCTAACGTTACCACACACACACACACACACACAAACCCCTAACGTTACCACACACACAGACACTAACCCCTAACGTTACCACACACACAGACACTAACCCCTAACGTTACCACACACACACACACACTAACCCCTAACGTTACCACACACACACACACACACAAACCCCTAACATTACCACACACACAGACACTAACCCCTAACGTTACCACACACACAGACACTAACCCCTAACGTTACCACACACACACTAACCCCTAACGTTACCACACACACACACACACACACTAACCCCTAACGTTACCACACACACACTAACCCCTAACGTTACCACACACACTCTAACCCCTAACGTTACCACACACACACACACACTAACCCCTAACGTTACCACACACACACACACACACACTAACCCCTAACGTTACCACACACACACTAACCCCTAACGTTACCACACACACACACACTAACCCCTAACGTTACCACACACACACACACACACACACACACACTAACCCCTAACGTTACCACACACACTAACCCCCAACGTTACCACACACACACACACACACTAACCCCTAACGTTACCACACACACACTAACCCCTAACGTTACCACACACACACTCACCCCTAACGTTACCACACACACACACACACACTAACCCCTAACGTTACCACACACACACTAACCCCTAACGTTACCACACACACACACACACACTAACCCCTAACGTCACCACACACACACTAACCCCTAACGTTACCACACACACACACTAACCCCTAACGTCACCACACACACACACACTAACCCCTAACGTCACCACACACACACTTACCCCTAACGTTACCACACACACACTGACCCCTAACGTTACCACACACACACACACACTAACCCCTAACGTTACCACACACACACACTAACCCCTAACGTTACCACACACACACACACACACACACTAACCCCTAACGTTACCACACACACACACACACACTAACCCCTAAAGTTACCACACACACACACACACACTAACCCCTAAAGTTACCACACACACACACACACACACACACACACACACACACACTAACCCCTAAGGTTACCACACACACACACACTAACCCCTAACGTTACCACACACACACACACACACACACACACTAACCCCTAACGTTAACACACACACACACACACACTAACCCCTAACGTTACCACACACACACACACACACACACACACTAACCCCTAACGTTACCACACACACACACTAACCCCTAACGTCACCACACACACACACACACACACTAACCCCTAACGTCACCACACACACACACACACACACACACTAACCCCTAACGTTACCAGACACACACACTAACCCCTAACGTCACCACACACACACACACACACTAACCCCTAACGTCACCACACACACACACACACACACACACTAACCCCTAACGTCACCACACACACACACACACACACACACTAACCCCTAACGTCACCACACACACACACTAACCCCTAACGTCACCACACACACACACTAACCCGTAACGTCACCACACACACACACACACACTAACCCGTAACGTCACCACACACACACACACTAACCCCTAACGTTACCACACACACACACACACACTAACCCCTAACGTTACCACACACACACACACACACACACATTAACCCCTAACGTTACCACACACACACACACACTAACCCCTAACGTCACCACACACACACACACACTAACCCCTAACGTCACCACACACACACACACTAACCCCTAACGTCACCACACACACACACTAACCCCAAACGTCACCACATACACACACACACACTAACCCCTAACGTCACCACACACACACACACACACTAACCCCTACCGTCACCACACACACACACACACACACACTAACCCCTAATGTCACCACACACACACACACACACTAACCCCTAACGTTACCACACACACACACACTAACCCCTAACGTCACCATACACACACACACACACTAACCCCTAACGTCACCACACACACACACACACACACACACACTAACCCCTACCGTCACCACACACACACACACACACACACACACACACACTAACCCCTAACGTCACCACACACACACACACTAACCCCTACCGTCACCACACACACACACACACACACACACACTAACCCCTACCGTCACCACACACACACACACACTAACGCCTAACGTCACCACACACACACACTAACCCCTAACGTCACCACACACACACACACACACTAACCCTAACGTCACCACACACACACACACACACACTAACCCCTAACGTCACCACACACACACACACACACTAACCCCTAACGTCACCACACACACACACACACACACACACTAACCCCTAACGTCACCACACACACACACACACACACACACACTAACCCCTAACGTCACCACACACACACACACCCACACACACTAACCCCTACCGTCACCACACACGCACACACTAACCCCTACCGTCACCACACACGCACACACTAACCCCTACCGTCACCACACACGCACACACTAACCCCTACCGTCACCACACACGCACACACTAACCCCTACCGTCACCACACACGCACACACTAACCCCTACCGTCACCACACACGCACACACTAACCCCTACCGTTACCACACACACACACTAACCCCTACCGTTACCACACACACACACTAACCCCTAACGTTACCACACACACACACTAACCCCTAACGTTACCACACACACACACTAACCCCTAACGTTACCACACACACACACTAACCCCTAACGTTACCACACACACACACACACTAACCCCTAACGTTACCACACACACACACACACTCACCCCTAACGTTACCACACACACACACACACTCACCCCTAACGTTACCACACACACACACACACACACTAACCCCTAACGTTACCACACACACACACACACACTAACCCCTAACGTTACCACACACACACTAACCCCTAACGTTACCACACACACACACTAACCCCTAACGTTACCACACACACACACACACTAACCCCTAACGTTACCACACACACACACACACTAACCCCTAACGTTACCACACACACACACACACTAACCCCTAACGTTACCACACACACACACACACACACACACACTAACCCCTAACGTTACCACACACACACACACACACTAACCCCTAACGTTACCACACACACACACACACACTAACCCCTAACGTTACCACACACACACACACACACTAACCCCTAACGTTACCACACACACACACACACACACTAACCCCTAACGTTACCACACACACACTAACCCCTAACGTTACCACACACACACACACACACACACTAACCCCTAACGCTACCACACAAACACACACTAACCCCTAACGTTACCCCCCACCCACACACACACACTAACCCCTAACGTTACCGCCCCCCCCACACACTAACCCCTAACGTTACCGCCCCCCCACACACACACACACACTAACCCCTAACGTTACCACACACACACACACTAACCCCTACCGTTACCCCCCCACCCACACACACACACTAACCCCT
This sequence comes from Clarias gariepinus, assembly GCF_024256425.1. Taxonomy (NCBI): domain Eukaryota; kingdom Metazoa; phylum Chordata; class Actinopteri; order Siluriformes; family Clariidae; genus Clarias; species Clarias gariepinus. Next base: position 20,353,122 of record NC_071102.1, on the reverse strand, counting down.
AACGTTACCGCCCCCCCCCACACACTAACCCCTAACGTTACCCCCCCACACACACACTAACCCCTAACGTTACCGCCCCCCCCCACACACACACACACTAACCCCTAACGTTACCACACACACACACTAACCCCTAACGTTACCACACAAACACACACTAACCCCTAACGTTACCACACACACACACTAACCCCTAACGTTACCACACACACACACTAACCCCTAACGTTACCACACACACACACTAACCCCTAACGTTACCACACACACACACTAACCCCTAACGTTACCACACACACACACTAACCCCTAACGTTACCACACACACACACTTACCCCTAACGTTACCACACAAACACACACTAACCCCTAACGTTACCACACAAACACACACTAACCCCTAACGTTACCACACACACACACACACACACACTAACCCCTAACGTTACCACACACACACACACACACACACACACACTAACCCCTACCGTTACCACACACACACACACACACACACTAACCCCTAACGTTACCACACACACACACACACACACTAACCCCTAACGTTACCACACACACACTAACCCCTAACGTTACCACACACACACTAACTCCTAACGTTACCACACACACACACACACACACACTACCCCCAACGTTACCACACACACACACACACACACTCACCCCTAACGTTACCACACACACACACACTCACCCCTAACGTTACCCCCCCACCCACACACACACACACACTAACCCCTAACGTTACCGCCCCCCCCACACACACACACACTAACCCCTAATGTTACCACACACACACACACACTAACCCCTAACGTTACCACACACACACACACACTAACCCCTAACGTTACCACACAAACACACACTAACCCCTAACGTTACTACACACACACACACACACACTAACCCCTAACGTTACCACACAAACACACACTAACCCCTAACGTTACCACACAAACACACACTAACCCCTAACGTTACTACACACACACACACACACTAACCCCTAACGTTACCACACAAACACACACTAACCCCTAACGTTACTACACAAACACACAAACACACACTAACCCCTAACGTTACTACACACACACACACACACTAACCCCTAACGTTACCACACAAACACACACTAACCCCTAACGTTACTACACAAACACACAAACACACACTAACCCCTAACGTTACCCCCCCACCCACCCACACACACACACACACACACACACACACACACACTAACCCCTAACGTTACCACACAAACACACACTAACCCCTAACGTTACCCCCCCACCCACACACACACACACAATAACCCCTAACGTTACCGCCCCCCCCACACACACACACACTAACCCCTAACGTTATCACACACACACACACACTAACCCCTAACGTTACCACACACACACACACACACACACTAACCCCTAACGTTACCACACAAACACACACTAACCCCTAACGTTACTACACACACACACACACACTAACCCCTAACGTTACCACACAAACACACACTAACCCCTAACGTTACCACACAAACACACACTAACCCCTAACGTTACTACACACACACACACACACTAACCCCTAACGTTACCACACAAACACACACTAACCCCTAACGTTACTACACAAACACACACACACACACTAACCCCTTACGTTACCACACAAACACACACTAACCCCTAACGTTACCACACAAACACACACTAACCCCTAACGTTACTACACACACACACACACACTAACCCCTAACGTTACTACACACACACACACACACTAACCCCTAACGTTACCACACAAACACACACTAACCCCTAACGTTACCCCCCCACCCACACACACACACACACTAACCCCTAACGTTACCGCCCCCCCCCACACACACACACACTAACCCCTAACGTTACCACACACACACACACACTAACCCCTAACGTTACCACACACACACACACACACACACACTAACCCCTAACGTTACCACACAAACACACACTAACCCCTAACGTTACTACACACACACACACACACTAACCCCTAACGTTACCACACAAACACACACTAACCCCTAACGTTACCACACAAACACACACTAACCCCTAACGTTACTACACACACACACACACACTAACCCCTAACGTTACCACACAAACACACACTAACCCCTAACGTTACTACACAAACACACAAACACACACTAACCCCTAACGTTACTACACACACACACACACACTAACCCCTAACGTTACCACACAAACACACACTAACCCCTAACGTTACTACACAAACACACAAACACACACTAACCCCTAACGTTACGTTCGGCAGATGAGAGATGAGAACCCGACTTGGCTCTAACACACACCCTGTACCATGTGTAACACCGCGCAGTAACTCTCTCTCTCTCTCTCACACACACACACACACACACACACACACACAGTTGTTAGATCAGACCCAGCTCGTACCTGTCAGTCTGATTTTGATGCTCGAGCCGTTCCTCCGATTCCCGGGATTCGACATCCCTCCTGTGTGTAAATCAACCAGAGGAAGTTTAGTCTCAGGTCGCAGGACGCCAGCTCACAGCCAGGCTCGACGCTCCGACACACCGGCGCTGCTGCGCGGCTCCGCGGCGGTACTCCCGGAACAAAAACGCGGAAACACACACACACGGGATTATTCCCTGCCGAGCGAAGCGCCCTGCTCGCGGCTCCCGGACTCAGCGACATACGCGAACATTTTTTTTTTCGAGCGACAGCGCGCTGACGTCAGACTCGTGCACGAGAAGAAGGGGGAAAATACGTGCGCGCACACGACAACCGCGCCGGCATCCGGTCTGCGCGCGAGTGCTTGGCGAAGATCCAAAATGGCGTCCTGTGTGTGCGCGCGCGCTACACTTCACTATACTAGTATATGTGTCGATGTACTACAAAGTGTGTGTGAGTGTGTGTGTGTGCTGTACTGTACTACACTATAGAGTGTGTGTGTGGTGTACTGTACTACACTATAGTGTGTGTGTGGTGTACTGTACTATACTATACTATAGACAGTGTGTTGTGTACTGTACTACACTATATATATATATATATATATATAGAAAGAGAGAGAGTGGTGTACTGTACTACACTACACTATACACTCACCTAAAGGATTATTATGAACAGCTGTTCAATTTTTCATTAATCTTCTTCTTTGTCTTTCGGCTGTTCTTTTTCAGGGGTCGCCACAGCGAATCATCTGCCTCCATCTAACCCTATCCTCTGCATCCTCTTCTCTTACACCAACTAACTTCATGTCCTCTCTCACTGCATCCATAAATCTCCTCTTTGGTCTTCCTCTAGATCTCCTGCCTGGCAGTTCCAACCTCAGCATCCTTCTACCGATATATTTACAATCTCTCCTCTGAACATGTCCAAACCACCTCAATCTGGCCTCTCTGACTTTATCTCCAAAACATCTAACATGGGTTGTCCCTCTGATCTATTCTGACCTATTCTCGATCCTATCCATCCTTGTTACTCCCAAAGAGAACCTCAACATCTTCAGCTCTGCTACTTCTAGCTCTGCCTACTGTCTTTTCTTCAGTGCCATTGTCGTAGAGCATTGCTAGTCTCACCACTGTCCTGTACACCTTTCCTTGCTGATATTCCTTTATCGCACAACACACCTGACACTTTTCTCCACCCATTTCAGCCTGCCTGTACCAGCCTCTTCACCTCCTTTTCACATTCTCCGTTGCTCTGGACAGTTGACCCTAAGTATTTAAAAGTCATCTGCAAACATCATAGTCCATGGAGACTCCTGCCTTACCTCATCTGTCATCCTGTCTATTACCAGAGCAAACAAAAAGGGACTTAGAGCCGATCCTTGATGCAGACCCACCTCCACCTTGAACTCTTCTGTCACACCTACAGCACATCTCACCACGGTCTTACAGCTCTCATACATGTCCTGCATCACTCTAACATACTTCTCTGCCACTCCAGGCTTCCTCATACAACACCACAGCTCCTCTCTTGGCACCCTGTCGTACGCTTTCTACAAATCTACAAAGACACAATGCAACTCTTTATTACCTTTTCTGTACTTCTCCAACAGCATCCTCAAAGCAAATACTGCATCTGATGTACTCTTTCTAGGAATAAAACCATATTGCTTCTCACAAATGCTCACCTCTGACCTTAACCTAGCTTCCACTACTCTTTCCCACAGCTTCATTGTATGGCTCATTAGCTTTATGCCTCTGTAATTGCCACAGCTCTGCACATCTCCCTTGTTCTTAAAAATCGCCACCAATGCACTTCTCGTTCATTCCTCTGGTATACTCTCACTCTCCAAGATCTTGTTAAACAAACTAGTCAGAAACTCTACTGCCACCCCTCCTAAGCATTTCTATACCTCCACAGGTATGTCATCAAGACCAATAGCCTTTACACTCTTCATCCTCTTCAACGCCCTTCTCACCTCACTTTTACTAATATTTGCTACTTCCTGTTCCACAACAGTCACTTCTTCTACTCTTCGTTCTCTTTCATTTTCCTCATTCATCAACTCCTCAAAGTACTTCTTCCATCTTCCCATCACCCTCCTGGCATCTGTCAGTACATTTCCATCTCTATCTTTAATCACTCTAACCTGCTGCACATCCTTCCAATCTCTATTTCTCTGCCTCGCCAACCTGTACAAATCCACCTCACCCTCCTTACTGCCCAGCCCAGCATACAAATCCTCATATGCTCTTTGGTTGGCCTTTGCCACCTCTACCTTCACCTTACACTGCATCTCCCTGTACTCCTGTCTACTCTCTTTAGTCCTCTTAGTGTCCCACTCCTTCTTAGCTAGCCTCTTTCCCTGTATACGCTTCTGGACTTCCTCATTCCTCAAATTGGCTGTAGTTGTCCAGTCAACTGAAAGCACCACCCATAACCTGTCTCAACTTCTCCCTAAAGACTACACAACGTTCTTCCTTTCTTAGCTTCCACCACTTTGTCCTCTGCTCTGCCTTTGTCTTCTTCACCTTCGTCACCACCAGGGTTATTTTACACACCACCATTATGTGTTGTCTGGCTACACTGTCCCCTACCAACACTTGGCAGTCACTGATCTCTTTCAGATCACAACGTCGACACAAGATGTAGTCCACCTGAGTCTTCTTCCTCCACTCTTATATGTCACCCTATGTTCCTGCCTCTTCTGAAAGAAAGTATTTACTGCTGCCATTTCCATCCTCTTTGCGAAGTCCACCACCATCTGTCCTTCTACATTCCTGTCCTGAAGACCAAACCTGCCCATCACATTTTCATCACCTCTGTTCCCTTCCCCAACATGTCCATTGAAGTCTGCACCAATCACCACTCTCTCACCTCTAGGGATGCTCTGCATTACTTCATCTAACTCACTCCAGAATTTCTCCTTCTCTTCTAACTCACATCTATGGGGCATAACCATTAACAACATTGAACATTATCCCTTCATTTTCCAGCTTCAGACTCATCACCCTATCTAATACGCTCTTCACCTCTAGAACATTCCTTACAAACTCCTCCTTCAGAATAACTCCTACTCTATTTCTTTTTCTATCCACACCATGGTAAAACAATTTGAACCCTGATCCTAAGCTTCTAGCCTTGCTTCCTTTCCACCTGGTCTCTTGGATGCACAGTATATCCACCTTCCTTCTCTGTCATAGTTCCAACATTCAAAGTCCCTACTGTGACTCCTAAACTCTTGCCTTTCCTTTTCTCTCTCTGCTTTTGAACACACCTTCCTCCCCTCCTTTTTCGACCAACAGTAGCCCAATTTTTACCGCCACACTGTAGGTCAACTGCACCGGTGGGCGGTCATTGTTAACCCGGGCCACGACCGATCCGGTATGGAAATGACATTTTTGATTCGCATCATTGATTTGGCAAACAGTTTATGTCAGATGCCCTTTCTGACACAACCCTCTGCATTAACTCAGACTTGGGACTGGCACAAGAAGACACTGGCACAACCATTTCTAGGGTTTACAAAGAATGGTGTGAAAAGTGAAAAACATCCAGTATGCGGCAGTCCTGTGGGCGAAAATGCCTTGTTGATGCTTGAGGTCAGGGCAGAATGGGCCGACTGATTCAAGCTGATAGAAGAGCAACTTTGACTGAAATAACCCCGCATTACAACCTAGGTATGCAGCAAAGCATTTGTGAAGCCACAACCTTGAGGCGAATGAGCTACAACAGCAGAAGACCCCACCGGTTACCACTAATCTCCACTAAAAATAGGAAAAAGAGGCTACAATTTGCACAAGCTCACCAAAATTGGACAGTTGAAGACTGGAAAAATGTTGCCTGGTCTGATGAGTCTTGATTTCTGTTGAGACATTCAAATTGTAGAGTCAGAATTTGCCGTAAACAGAATGAGAACATGGATCCATCATTCCTTGTTACCACTGTGCAGGCTGGTGGTGGTGGTGTAATGGTGTGGGGGATGTTTTCTTGGCACACTTTAGGCCCCTTAGTGCCACTTGGGCATCGTTTAAATGCCACGGGCTACCTGAGCATTGTTTCTGATCATGTCCATCCCTTTATGACCACCATGTAACATCCTCTGATGGCTACTTCCAGCAGGATAATGCACCATGTCACAAAGCTCGAATCATTTCAAATTGGTTTCTTGAACATGACAATGAGTTCACTGTACTAAAATGGCCCCCACAGTCACCAGATCTCAACCCAATAGAGCATCTTTGGGATGTGGTGGAATGGGAGCTTCATGCCCTGGATGTGCATTCCACAAATTTCCATAAACTGCAAGATGCTATCCTATCAACATTTCTAAAGTTAGTAGACTACAGTTACACACTATATGGTGAAAAGTATTTGTCCAAACATCTTAATTATTGAATTCAGGTGTTTAAATCAATCAGGCCCCTTATCCCCAGTGAAGGGTAATATTATGCAATTCTATGCAACTTTGTGACAACCGTTTGGGGAAGGCTTTGATGAGTTTGATGTCGAAGAACTCGACCGGCCCGAACACAGAGCCCTGACCTCAACCCCATTGGACACCTTTGGGATGAACTGAAACAGAGATTGCGAGCAGGGTCTTCTTGTTCAACATCAATGCCTGACCTCATAAATGCCATTGCAATGACCCCAGTGTCATTGTAGGTTTGGTCAAAAATATTTGTCCATATAGTATGCATCACTCTCTGCAGCCTATCTCCTACCCAAGGAACTTAGGGCACAAGGACTAGGGGTGTAAATGCATCACTCACATGCTTATTCACACAATACAGAGAATTTGGGAACACCAATTAGCCTAATCTGCATGTCTTTGAACTGTGGGAGGACACCAGAGTTTCCCAGGAATACCACTAAGCACGGAGAGAACATGCAGACTCCATGCACACAGCCCTGAGGCCAAAGTGCCACCGTACTTATTTTATAGTACAGGGGCTGCGCTAAATGTAATACAAACGTTGGCATGTTTTTTTTAATAACTGCTATAAGTATTTTAGATTGCCCGTGTCGGGAGAGTAATCTTTATCTAGACAAATATGCGACTCACACCATCATTTGAACCCCAAACTCTTGAATCTCCCTTCGTCCCGTTTTAAAAAAATCCCGTTTGTCGCACTTGATGCGTGGTTTGTCCCCAGTGCTGGTTTCACTTTTTAAAATGTCTGCATCCATCTGTTCACATTGCTCTTGTCAGTGGTGTCGTCTCCATAAAGGTTCTGTAGTGCAGTGGGAGAGCATCAAGAGCAACTGCAGGGATTTTCACAGTGGCTCAGAGAATTGGGTTCAATGACGGTGCAAATGCACAGCTTGTGATTGTCGCAAAACATCTCTACAGAATCAAAAAAAGAATTAGGGAAATGAGGATGAAATGTATGAGGAAATAGGTATAAATCAAAATTTTTAGAGGAAGAGTATGAGTTCATATCCCAAGGTTGTGCTTCTCTGTGTGGTTGATACATCTTGTATCAGTGTGTAATCTTTGGTATGTTTAACACGCCTGAGAACTTTTAATAAAAACAGATCTTGAGTGATCTCATTATTAATTGCAATCATAGTTAATGTAAAAGAATTCAAGAGCCCCTAACCCCCGAATCCAACCCTACTGAACCGTTATTTTAGCTACCTATGATACGAACAGGTGGCACGGTGGTTTAGTGGTTAATGTGGCATTTCACCTCCAGGGTCCGGGTTCAGTTCCCGCCTTGGGATCTGTGTGTGGAGTTCGCATGTTCTCCCCATGCTTGGTGGGTTTCCTCCGGGTGCTCCAGTTTCCTCCCAGAGACATGGAAATACACTACGTGTTCCTATAATATATTGATTAATTTGTGATGAAAGTACTTGGACAAACTAAAATAATCATAAATTCAATAATGTTTTTTTTTAAACTTTGGCTGCGAATCCGTCTGAGTGCCTGGCGTCCTAACCTCACACAGATCATCAAGCGCTTGGTTTCTTCCCTGGTGACGTTCTGTCAGTTACTTACTGCTGCTGTATTTAACTCTTTCTTGTAATGCTTTGCTTTCTGTTTTGCCATCAGCAAGTAAAATGCAGCTGAAATGGATTCAGGTCAAGCGATTGATTTGCCCATTATAGAAGATTTCTCTTTATTACTGAAAAAAAAAAAATCTTGGTTTGCTTTCAGAGTGTGGTTCAGGTCATCGTCTGTCTGCACTTTGAAGATTGTTCAATGAGTTCTGAAGCTTTTGGCTGAATCTGAGCGGATGATGTTTTCCTATACGCTTTAGAATTCACCCTTCTGCTTTAGTCAGCAGTCACTTCATCAATAAATCCAAGGCAACCATCCAGCTCCATCTTCAGCCATACACACCCACGCAAAAAGAGGAGGTACTATGGTTCAGCTCATGAGCAGTCCGTTCCTTTACCGTAGTTGTCTTCTGGTGCGAGTTGATATTTGCTCTAATCTCATCAGTCCATGTGATGACGTTCTAGATCTGTCCAGGTTACCATAGAACCAATATTTTACATCTTTTTGTATTCCTTCTTGTGAACACTCCTATTGATTGTTGTCTTTGACGCCTCCTTGAGTGTGTTCTTGATCTGGCTAACTGGTTACAAAGGGCTTTTTCTTGTTTCCCACGACCTTCCTGGTGTTTTTATATGCTTGATAATATATATATATATTTTTGACAGCTTTTTTTTTTATTTTTTTTACAACAGTTCTTTGTACTTAATATTAAGAGTTAACTGTAACAATTTTACATGCAAATGCTACACTTGAAATCAAACCTAGAGCTTTTATCTGCTTACAAAAAATAATAATGAAAGGACTAACACACACCTGGCCAAGGAACAGCTGAGCAGCCGATTGTCCAATCATTTTGGTCCTTTAAAAAGCGGTGATCACTATTCACCAGATTTGTATGTAAATACTCTCAAATTACAGACGAAAGCCTGACTTTGATCTTATATTCAATCATTAGTTTCTGTTGATGCCTTGCTGTTTCTCCGTTATTTTTAGCCGATTACTTCAAATGTTTTGGCTTCATATGGCAAATCGATAGTATTAAACACAAGATGTTTGAATAACTGGTTAACAAAAAGCCAAAAACACTTGAATGTGTAAATGCTCACTGGGAAAAGAAGGGAAAACAAGTAAAACAAATACATAATATTTTTTTAAAAACTTATAAAAAGCACCAAAGTGATATTCCAAAGAGCGTACTGAATATAAAATTAATATTAAAACAAAATATTGTATTTTTATAAAAAGCTGTGGATGTCAAGCCCTTTGTGTGGGCAGGGATACACTGCCTGGAGGAACTGGATCTCCGAACAGTCACTGATTTTCCATATCCATCTAAGCACTATGTTTCTGTGGAGCTGATAAAATGTTAACCCTAACACGGCTTGAACTTCCTCTGAGTTGGGATTTAGCAAGCTGTGCTACACTAGTTTATCAGCAAAACTTTAGAAAGTACTCTGCGTGTGAGATTTGAATTAAGATACCGTAGCACAACAGGAAAAGTCAAATAGGAGCAATGACCCTGCAGTCTTGTCTATGGAGTCTTTAGGTTTGTCTTACAGAATAAATTGAGCATACAGTACTGGTCAAAACTTTGGACACACCTTCCAATTAAATGTGTTTAATTTTTTGATGATTTATTATCTACATTCTAGAACAGCAACAATCAGTTGTTATTTTAAGACATGAAGGTCGGCTGTTCTGGATCAGTTCCTACAAGAACAGTATTGTGTCGAGTGCGTTTGTAAAACCCATCAAGCTCCATGATGATGAAACTGTCTCTCATGAAGACCTTCCCAGGAAAACAAGACCAAAACTGAGCTCCGCTGTAGAGGAGAAGTTCATTTAGAGTCACCAGCCTCAGAAATCACCAATTAACAACCAGCACCTCAGATTAGAGCCGTTATGAAGCTTTACAGAGCAGAAGTAGCAGATACACATCTCAATATTAACTGTTCAGAGGAGATTATTGTGTATTTTGGATAAACGCCTTCAGCGTTGTTTTACGGTGTAGAAAGAAATAAACATCAGGAACGACCATGGAGTTAGAAGGGGTGTACAAACTTTTGATTGGTACTGTATTATTATTATTATTACTATTATTATTATTATAATTATTTATGTATATATATTTTTTCTTAAATCTGCAGAAAAGAAACTGATCAGTCCTTTTTTCCAGCTCGACCCAGGAAGAACACAACTATACAACAAACTGCAGTACTGGCATTTCTCACAAATATAGACCTGCCATATGCTGTATTTAATGAAGTGTTGAAGCCACGATTAGAGATTCGTAAAGCTGCATTTATTCACATCACTCGTACGCCATTGATACACCCAGGTTTGTAAGGATCGTGTCATTTAAATGCTTCATTTGGCAAATCCCCCATCATGAGTCACTGCTGGATGGTGTACTGCAAAGTGAAGCAATAAAGATGCACTCATTTACCACCTCTTAGTGTTGTTTTTCATTTCACGGATTGCTTGCGTTAGCTCCCAGAACATGGCTTTTTAGAGGAAACCTCTTTTCTCTTTTCTGAATTACATTCCACACAACTGTGCTAGATATCATGAATATTTTAAACAGACCTATGTAAACAGACTATAAATAGAGAAACTGAAATAGACTTTGCTTTAAATGTTTTAAGGGAAATGCTGGCACGGCGCAACTCTGCCACCTCCTGGAAGGATGAACTATGAACTATGAATTAGGAACTGAGGGCTGGCAAGAGAATGAAAGGAAATTCTTTCCTAATGCAACAAATTTCATTACAAATGATGTTATTGAAGGCAGCACACTGGCGTAGGGGTTAGCAATGTGGGCTTGCACCTTAAGGGTCCGGGTTCAATTCCTGCCTTGGGGTCTGTGTGTGTGAAGTTTGCATGTTCTTCCCGTGCTTGGTGGGTTTCCTCCCGCAAATTAGGCTAATTGGTGTCTCCAAATGTGTGAGTGTGTACTTTAGATCAACAGGGTGTACCCTGCCCCATGCCCTAGGGCTCCAAGCTTAGGCTCTATTCCCCCTCAACCCTGTACACAAAATATATAGAAGGTGAATGATGATGCTATTGGTTTGCAAACATATTAGAGTGTCATTTGAACATGTGCTTCAGTAGATTTAAAAGACATGAGGAGAAATTTGACCTGTTCTACAAAATCACTCAACGTGGTCAATATCACTTAACTGCTTACATTTTATTAGGGCCCTAGATATAGTGGAGAATCTTTAATATTAAATATTTATGATTTTGGATTCACACATTTATGATGTGGTTTCAGACCTTTGGGCACAACTGTACACACCGTACCCTCTGTCCAGTCTATAACGCTTATCCTGTGTTGGTTCACAGCACACACATTCACACCCTGTTAGAGAAAACCAGAGTACCCAGAGGAAAACCAGAAATCAGATTAAACCTGAAACCCTGAAGGTGCGAGGCAGCCATGTTAACCACCAGACCACACCTTTCATGCACTGTGGTGAAGTGAGTACCTTTACCACCTCACAGTTACAGGGTCCATGAGCTCAGGTTAGTGTTTGTGTGCCATTTTACAATGGGACGTTCGAATCAAAGCAGGACTTTTGATTGTACAGAATACCAGAACACAGTTACGAGAGTAATGTGTATCCCCTGATACACTAATGCACTTATCCCAGTGTATCACTAGCGCTTGGACACCATCAAGGTTCGTAGAAAGTTCTATCAGTATGCTGGAGCCATGATCGGACTGCTTGAAACACCGTCCTCCCAGGAACTCCTTTAATGGCCCAAACATGTGGAAACGTCTTAGAGCGAGATCAGGACTGGAATGTGGCGATAACTCCCAGCCGAGTTCCTGTAACGTTCTTCATTTAAATTTCATCACGAGTCCCAGTTTGACTTGAACACCCTTGTATATGTTCTCCACATGTTTCCCTAGGTTTCTTCCAGGATCTCCAGTTTCCTCCCAAAAATATGCATGAATGTGGGTCGAATTTTAGCGCTGAATTATTCAATATTAATATTTTATGTTATAGAACAACAGTATGGAAAGCGACCCTATAAGCTTACATGGAAAATTCTAGCAACTCTAAGGGATACTCACTCGATGCGTGTACTCTTAAGAATATCATCAGCGTGTCCAGATATTAGTGCGTATGTTCACAGCTTTATGGAAGCATGCTTAATGATCCCAACTACATCCACAAGCGCTCAGAGTCGATCATTTATCTGGGCTTTGTCTAATTGTCTGGGATTAACATAACATCCTGACATTACAACCTATTGACTTAACAAGTCAGCTGCATGATGTTTCTTACACTGAACCACAACTACATGATACATGATACATAATATAAGTGGATTTGATGAGAATGATTATTAAACGTGGATTCAATAATGTTCATTGTGGTACAAATGATACACAAATATAAAATATAAAGAAAAGGCAACAATAACAGATAAGGCAGATTATTGTTGTTGGCTATTGTTAAAAAAAAAAAAGGAATTTAAAGGCAGCCATAGTCAATGTGGTCTTGAATTCCACTGCAGAAGTTATAATATTAATTAAGAATTTAACTGCAGTTTATTACGGCTATTTATTAATACTCTGTGTCACTAATGGGAAAAGACATTTTGTGTGTTTTGTTTTAAATACCCTAAAAGGTCGAGGCATGAGTTCCCTCAAGTCAAGGCAATCAAGTGATGTTCCCTAGACAGAACTCATAATGGCCGTCTTAATAGTTATAACCAAACCAGGAGACCCACAAATCGTATAAACAGCTTCTCCAGGACAGCTTCTCACCCATCGAGTGCTCCTCGCCGCACTGTAATCTGGTAAGTAAACATTTACTCACATATTTTCTACCAAAAGTGTTAGAAAGTATCCTGTTCCTTTTTTATTTCCTCTGATGCAGTTTGAGTGGAGAGTGGTGTCTCTTCTGTTCAGTTGGTGTTGGTGTAGAGGAGCTGAGCCACCATGCCAGGTGCCTACAGAGGTGAGTGTGGGGACGATGTGGACCCCATGCCCTTCCTGGCTCCTTCGGAAAAAGAACGGCTGGACATCATAAACAAGTCCTACAACTTAATAAGTCGTGTTGGGTGAAGGACGAAAAGGGAGGCTTTGTCGCTGGAGAGATTCAGGCTGAGGATGGTGATAAAGTCACAGTGAAGATGTTCAAAAATATGGTACGCCTTTTTCATTAGGGGTCTCGGGTGAACCCGATAAAGGGGACACTGGATTTTGGTACTAATGTGTGTTTTCAATGGAAACGTGTCTCAGTTCATGTGTAGCTACATATGTGTAGTTCCATGTGAGTTCTGCTGAATTTCTTTTTAGACCCTGACTTTGAGAAGGTAAGATACAAACAAATGAACCCTCCAAAGTTTTATCAGGCTAGCAACATGGCTAATCTGACCTTCCTGAATGAAGTCAGTGTGTAAGACAACCTTTGTTCACGCTACACTTGTATGAGGATCTACATAAGTCCAAATCCATGTTTCATTAAATGCTGGCGTGCAAGCAAAACCAAAAAACATAGGTCAAACAGCCCAAAGTTGCTGACCTGGCCTCCAAACTCCCCAGATCCCAATTCAATGGAATGCACCAGACAACCAGTTTGATCCATGGAGGTCTTACTTCGCAACTCATGGCACCCCAAGTCATCCATTGCCAAGATGCCCAATGTCACAGCACATACCCAGAGATCTTGTGGAGAACCTACACAATACTGGGCATGATGTTTTGCGTTGTAATGTTATGGCTGATCGGCATATAAGGTGGAATTTTTTATATGTATTGTTTTATTTTGAAAGATATTTAATTCTCTAACTTCTTTTATAAAACTCCTCACTGGTCATATCGGAGAATCCTGAGCTGGAAAGACTGAGAACACCAAAAAGGTTATCCAGTACTTCGCCAACATGGATGCCACCAGAGGGAAACCACCTCCGGATTCCAAAGTAAGCAAAAGTGATTGATGGTCTCCTGTGTAACACAAACCCCCATGCTTAGGTTCAGCACATGTGAGTTATGACAGAGTTTGCTATTGATGGTGTAAACGTCGTCTCACAGGACTCTCTGGAGGATCAAATCATCCAGGCTAACTCGGTCTTTTATGTTACAGTTCCAAAAAACACAGTATGAAGCACACACTGGAGGAAAATGCCATTTCATTCTGAATAAGTCTTGTGATATTTCTTCTAGGGGAAATCTATCCATATACACTTCGGGCCAACAGCTAAGCTGGTCGGTGCAGACATTGAGAGTTATAAGTGTCTAAAACTCATCACTTTATACAGGTTCGTTAAAAATGTAACCCTTAAATTTTTCTAACCAGACACTGTGGCGTTTGCTTTAAGATCTTCTTTAGAAATCCCGCATCATCTCTCAACAAGCAGCGGAACGCAGCTTTCACATCTTTTACCAGCCTCTGTCTGCGAGGAAACCGGAGCTGCTGGGTGCATTAGTGATTTATTTACTTATTTAATTTAATTATGGGACATGTGTTTATTCATTTAACCATACATACAGTCATATCTGTAAGTATATACACTGTGCATCATATTTCTTGAAAGAAATTTATCTTAAAATGCAATCCATCAGGTTTACTTTAAAGCTACTTACACCTACACTGTATGGCTAAACCTAAAGTATGTGGACACCTGGCTATTCATCCAAAAGGTGTTCAGTGGGTTAAGTTCAAGTTCTCCCACTTTATTAACCATCTCAAACCATGTCTTCATGGAGATCACTTTGTGCACAGAACCCATTGTTATGCTTTTTTACGTTTATACAATACGTAGCACGATGGTCAGGCGTTCACATACGTTTGGTCATACGACATTATTACCAGCATCGCCACCACACAGCTTCAAGATTCAATCCTGACCCCAATTTGACCCATCCAGGATGCGTCACCAATGAAACTATGGATATTTAAAAAAAAAAAAAACATGCGTTTTTCGGATGAGCTATCGGATTACTCTGGTGTTTTTGAAGCAGATGTGCGTGACAGTATCGTTAGTTTATTAAAACTAGCACTCTGCATTTTAATCTTATAGCTTAGAAAGAGAATTATCTTAGGAAGAGAATAAAATGATCTAATTATCTTAGGAAGAGAATAAAATGGTCTTATTATCCTAGGAAGAGAATAAAAACTGTCACATTTATAATAATTTACAATTCCTGGGCTGTTTTTCAGAGGATCTCCTTTTGGCACCTAAACCAAAGCAATATGTTTGGATCTGCCAGGGGGTCAGGGTTGTGGACAACATGGACAGTGGTGAAGAGCTGATACAAACTGGTGTACAGTAAGCACAAACAAACCACCAACAGCCTTTAACAATGTTCAATAGTAGAAAAAATATGCTACGTTTTTTATCGATTCCTGGTTTCTTCACAGACAGGGTTGATGTTCTCGGCT
The DNA here is from genome assembly GCF_024256425.1 of Clarias gariepinus. Taxonomy (NCBI): domain Eukaryota; kingdom Metazoa; phylum Chordata; class Actinopteri; order Siluriformes; family Clariidae; genus Clarias; species Clarias gariepinus. The sequence goes on along the minus strand of NC_071102.1, from coordinate 20,337,193 downwards.
TTACTGCTGTAGAGAAAATGAGCATCTATGAACTAACCACGGGCATAATGCACTTCAGGAACATGAAATTCAAGCAAAAAGCCAGAGAGGAACAGGCTGATGTTGACACCACAGAGGGTAAGCGTGCGCTATTGAGTTAAAACACATCTATAAAGCTTATAAAGAATTAATCATGATAATGATCTGTATTCAGTGGCTGACAAAGTTGCCCACCTCATGGGAATCAACTCTGAAGACCTGCAGAAAGGAATCACCAGGCCTCGTGTTAAAGTTGGGAACGAGTTCGTGTGTGTTCTCTACTGGAGCTCTGGCTAAAGCCATCTATGACAGAATGTTTAAGTGGATGGTCTACAGGATCAATAAAACACTGGACGCTAGACTTTGCCAGCTTTGAAATCTTTGAGATAACTGTTCTGTCGCCGTTCCATCAGATGTAGATTTTATCTTAATACAGACCTCCACTGATTTTTATTAGGTTTAAAAAGAGTGCCTGAATTGTTACGTTTTAAGTTAAGGTTGCTCGACCTGCAGGCCTGTATTGATTCGCTGGAGAAGGTTACCAAGCATTTTATTACTTTTTCTAATCATTAAGTCACCAGGTCTCACCACTTGTTTGCTAATTTCCTTCTGTATTTCAGCCCATGGGTATTTTTTTTTATTTTGTCTAAGGCCACAGACGCCACTTTGGAGGCTTACTTGTACAACAATCATCTGGGTAAGTCCCCTAATTTCCTAAAATCAAAAAGTGCTAAGAAAGGTCCAGAAGTGTACTTTGAGCTGATTCATTATGCCGGCACTGTGAGTCGATTTGAATTCAATATTCCTCGTCCTCGTCCTGTAGTGAGCTTTAGATCCTATTCATCATGGCATAAACCCTTTTTCAAGTTGGGATACAATATCTCGGGTTGGTTGGAAAAAGACCTGCTGAATGAGCTGGTGGTCAGGCTGTAGAAGTCCTCCATGCCCCTGCTAGCTCAAGTCTTTAAAGAAGGGGAAGCTGCTGCAGAAGCCAAAAAGCAGAAAAAGAGCTTTTCCTTCCTGACTGTATCTGCTTTCTACAGGGTACCAGGAATTATTCCTGTTTTTTTGTAAAAAAAAAAAAAAAGGTTCATAATCTGTCTCTTACTGTGTTTGGTTCCCTCTCTCGTAACAGGAGCAGCTGAGCAAACTGATGAGTACCCTGCGAAGTACGGGTACACCCCATTTTGTCCGCTGCATCGTAACTAATTCAAGCAAGCTGGTATATATTATACATTATTATTATTGTTATTAAAGAATTATTAAAGGCTTTAGTTTGGTGTGATAACCTCTTTTCAAATAAGGACGTAAAAAAGGTAGTATTAGAACGATTGTGTGGTTTTATCTTCATGACGCGAAGTTGATTTTGCACCAGCTGGCCTGTAACGGGGTCCTGGAGGGAATCCGCATTTGCAGAAAAGGCTTTCCTAACAGACTGCAGTACCCTGAGTTCAAACAGAGGTACGCCTCTCTCATACACGGCTAAAATCATCAGAATGAAGAGTGCTTGTTAGCACAATACAAAAGAGGAACAACTTTTAAATATTTTATTATGCATATAAAAACTGCCACACCACAACATGATATATGACAATCACGAAGACAAATCCCCAATGGCTCCAAGTCAATTTTATACACCAGTCAGCCAGAACCAAATGGAGCCAAGCAACGGTGACTTACTAAACTTAACATTAAACCCACCTATGTTTTCTGTTCCACCAAATCATGCTTCGTGACTTGTTGAGTCACGAGGCATGACTCCACAAGATCTCAGAAGGTGTTACCACCAGGACGTTAGCAGCAGCTCCTTTAATTGCTTTAAACTGCAGGGTGGGACCTTTGTGGATTAGACTTTTTTGTTCAGGACATCCCATGGGCGCTTATATTGAGTTCTGGAAAATTTCTAGGCCAACCGCTCAATAAACAGAAAGCTGTGATGCAGTGAGTGTTCCGATACCTTTCTTTCGTAGCCAGCAATCTTTCTTTTTTTCCACAATTTGGTCTACGTTAGCTTTTCTGTGGGATCAGATCAGATAGGCTAGGCCTTTTGGTGCTAATTAAAATCTTTCATTTTGCTCTTCTTTTCTCTTTATTTGTATTGAATTCTGGTAATCCTGGAGACTGCCACTGTTTTATATCCTGGATACTGTGTGCTTGATCTCCAAATCTCCAAATACAAATTAGATTAGATTAGATTAGATTAGATTAGATTAGATTCAACTTTATTGTCATTACACATGTACAAGTACAAGGCAACAAAATGCAGTTTAGGTCTAACCAGAAGTGCAATTAGCAGAAAGTGCAGGATAAAAGTATAAGTTCTAAGTTCTACGTTCTAAGGGAGAAGCTATGGGTAACTATTACAAAATGATATTGTGTAAGCATAATATACAGATTGCTAGTAACTATAATTATAAATTTACAATGGATAAAAAATATATACAAGTTGCTATTAACTATAGTCAGAAATTTGCAAATAGATATAAACATAATATACAGGTTGCTATTTTCTATGGACAGGAATTTACAAGTAGACAGATAGATATGAACATAATGTGCAGGTTGCTATTTTCTATGGACAGGAATTTACAAGTAGACATGTGCGAATATATACTAAGTCAGAAGTTCACAAATGTATTGTGCGTGGATATTTGTATTTTCAAACAGGTATGTACATTTTAGTGCAGTCCATATTAAATAGTGTAATGGTAATGGGAAGAGTATAGGGGTGTGTGGGGGTGGGCAGGTGTCAGTGGGGGGCAGAGTTCAATGAGGAGACAGCTCTGGGAAAGAAGCTGTTCCTCAGTCTACTGGTTCTTGACCTGGGACACCTGAAGCGCCTACCAGAAGGCAGGAGAGAAAACAGTTTGTGGGCGGGGTGCAACTAATCCTTAAGAACTCTGCGTGCACGACGCACACAGTGTTTCTTTTAAATGTCCTCAATGGCTGGAAGTGGAGTCCCTATAATACGCTGGGCAGTTTTCATCACCCGCTGCAGTGCCTTAGGCTCAGCAACAGAGCAGTTTGCATACCAAACTGTGACACATTTGGTTAGGATGCTTTCTATTGCGCAGCGATAGAAGTTCATCAGAGTAGTTGAGGACAGCTGGTTCTTCTTAGGCGCTGGTGAGCCTTCTTGACCAGGCTAGAGGTGTTGGTGGACCAGGATAGGTTCTCTGAAATGTGAGTCCCCAGGAACTTAAAGGAAGAGACAAGCTCAACAACCATTCGGTTGATGTGAATGGGTTCATGTGAACCTCTTCTTCCTTTCCTGAAGTCCACAATGAGCTCCTTGGTCTTATTCGTGTTAAGGAGCAGATTATTGTACGTGCACCAAGTGGCCAGGTGCTTGATCTCCTCCCTGTAGGCAGTCTCATCGTTGTTACTGATGAGGCAGATCACCGTAGTGTCGTCTGCAAACTTGATAATGTTGTTCGATCCATACACAGGCCTGCAGTCGTGGGTGAAGAGGGAGTAAAGGAAGGGGCTCAGCAAACAGCCCTGTGGTACACCAGTGTTGGTAGTGGAGCAAATGTGGCCTGACCTAACATGCTGGGGTCTACTGGTCAAAAAGTCCATAATCAAATTACAAAGTGAGATGTTAATATCCAGATCTCTAAGTGTGGTGATTAACTTAGAGGGTAAAACAGTATTAAAAGCTGAGCTAAAGTTAACAAACAACAGTCGTGCGTAGGTGTTTGTATTGTCCAAGTGTGTGAGTACAGAGTGCAGCGCTATGGAGACTGCATCATCTGTGCTCCTGTTGGCACGATAAGCAAACTGGTGTAGATCTAGTGAGGTTTGGAAAGAGTTCTTTAGGTGTGTCAGGACCAACCGCTCAAAGCACTTCATAATAATGGGTGTGAGTGCTACAGGGCGGTAGTCATTCAGGCACGTTGGGCTAGAGTGTTTCGGCACAGGTACAATTGAGGGTGATTTAAAGCACGCTGGTACAGCTGCTTGGGCAAGGGACATGTTAAAAATGTCTGTGAATACTCCTATTCTCCAAAATACTTTAAGAAAAATTAAATCATATATATTTTTTTTATAAATTTCTTTTTCTGGCCAGCGTGATCTTAACCTTAGGTTTGATTCACATTTATGTGCATTATTAACGGTCAACCTTTTCCACAGGTAAAAGGCCTCGGAGCTGATTTTAGGTTCAGCTGTGTTGGAAAATATGGAGTACAAGATAGGACACACTAATATATGAACCACAGTGCATCAGGAGAAAAAATATCAGGATATAATAATAATATAAGGAGGAGTGTAGGAAAGGTTTTCTGTTGCAGGTGTTCCTCTGTCTTGGCGAAGCTTGAGGACATGCGAGACGAACGTATGGCTGAGATCATGACCAGGCTGCAACCGCGTCTGTGGAGCATGCTCATGAGGATTGAGCTCAAGACGATGCTCGAGAGAAAATCCGTCACTCAACACGATTGCTTTATACTGCCTTATACACCTCACATAGATATAAATACAGCAACATACAGTATGATTTCCTTTTCTCTTGTTCAAAGTCGCTCTCTTTGCCATCCAGAGTCACGTGAAGTCATTCCTTCAGCTATGATTCTGAGGTTAGTAGAAACTCTACACAAAGGTATGTTTAAACTATTAAGAAGGAGGGGGTGTTTTTGTCATCCGTTTTACCAACAGTTAGCTTCTTGTTTTTAGGTTAAGCCTTTGCTCCATGTAGCTCGCCAAGAGGAGGCATTAAAAGCCAAGGAGGAAGTGTTGCGACTGGTGTTTGAAAAGAGGGCGAAAATGTTAGAGAAGTTCAAGGAGATGGATAAGAAGCTGGTCACTCTATCCAAAGAAAAGAGCGACTTGGCCTTAACCTTAGCAGCTGTAAGTTGGGTAAAAAAAGAAATACTATAAAGGCGATAATATTTTTAAAGTTTTTAGGTAAGCGTGAATATGTTTTTTTTTTTATATATATGTTTTTTTTTTTTAATCCATAGAACAAGACACCATCACAGACGCTGGAACCAGCTGATGAAACAGAAGATGAACATGGAGGAACAGATACAGGACTGAGAGAGAGGCTGGAGGAGGAGGAGAATACAGATCTGATGGACCTGAAGAGAGACCTGGAAGACTTGGAATCGACTCTGGCAAAGTCAGAGAAAGAAAAACAGGTGAAACCCAAGGGTGCAATTTCCAAAATTCATTGCAAAACCAGCAAGTGTGTGTCATACACGTACTGTACAAGTATAATATGCTGACTCAGAGAGTTAAAATGAAAAAATAAAGAACTACTTTAGCGAAAATTGGTTCTGACATTCTGGGCCTGGTTATCAAAGTGCGCACGCTGACACGGGACCTGAATCAAAGAGACGACACAATTGCTCGGTTTCAAAAAGAAAGAAAGGTCATGGAGGAACTGCAACAGGTTAGCCTTATCCACGCTACACGTAATCCATCAGTTGACTATAATGGTTTGTCATACTCACACGCACATTCTATCCTCAGAAAACTCTAAATGACCTTCAGATCGAATAAACCACCTGACCAAAACCAACAGCAAGCTCACCACTTAAGTGTGCGAGGTGAGCTTTAAGGCCCGGAGGCGTAACAGTGAGGCGTAAATAACCTTATGCTTTGTGTAACAATCTGGATCCTGTTTCTTTAGCTGGAATATAACTGGAAACAAAAGAAGAAAATACGTGGCGAGGTGGAGAAAGCCAGACGCAAAGCAGAGGCCGACTTAAAGATCAACATCGACACTAAACGACTTGGAAAAAGCCAAAATCGATCTGAAGGAAGGTGTTAAAAAGTATGTGCGACTTTTATATATGTGTATACAAACAGTGCCACATAATAGGAGTGTATTATCTGTAAATAACGTTAATAATCATTTCAGGAGGATGTTGGAAATTAATCATGTTAATGCCAAACTAGAGGATGAGCCATCTCTCAGCTCCACTCCACACAGGAAGCTCAAAGAGCACCAGGTTTCTTTATATTATTATTATTTCTGTCATCTTCACTTTCTCCTATGCCAGGAAAATAAAAACTAAAATAAGTGACTGCTATTCCCTTGAAATTCCATTAATGTATCATCCAGACACGCATTGAGGAGCTCGAGGAAGAACTGGAGGCGGAGAGGGCAATCAGAGCGAAGGTATTTCACTCTTCTCATCCCACACCTTGTATTTCCATAAAGTGTGGTTTTTGCTTTAACCGGCCCTCGTGTTTCAAGGTCGAGAAGCAGCAAGCAGATCTGGTTTGGGATCTTGAGGATCTTGGAGACCAATTAGAAGAAGCCGGAGGTGCCACTGTCACACAGGTCTGCTTTACTGTTATTGCAGATACAAAAACACATCATTTTAAACATTAAGACACTTTTGGTATATGTGTTGAGGTCTGAGGTCCCCTGGGTGTTGCTGTGAATCATTAAATGCAATTTGACATTTTAGTTCAGGGAAGTAGTTTTCAGAACTATAAGGATTACAGTATAGGAACATAGAGGACGTACAGGCAGGGCCAAAGTGGCTCTACACCCTTACCTGTACTGTGTAGACAAAAAGTGCGGAGAATAAACCATGGAGGTGATGGACAGTCCTGTAGATCTAGGACGTTTTTAGAATAGCCTCAGCTAACTAACTGTTCCAGCGGCTCATTTCCATATAGCGTATAATGGAAAGTTAGTGTGCTATGTAGGGTGTACTGTACAGTCCCTTGTTCCACACGCTAAGTAGTGCCTTTGTTCAAGGGTCAAAGCGGAATTTCGGATTCAGCCTTGTTTAAACGGTGATAATTTAAATCTTTAAAGGCTTTATAAATAATAGAGAGAAAAGTATTATAAACAAGTTAATGTTAGAATTATAATGTTAAAATATAGCATATTTGTTTGTTTTTTTTAATTTCTGCTATTATATAATTCCCCCCCATAAAAATTCCCCTTTTTTGGGACAACAAAAATGCAAGAATATCTTCTCCTTCTTCTTTGTTTTTGTTTAACAGCAGTTGCAATGTGGTAGGTTACATTACCGCCAACTTTGGATCTCGTTCTCCCGCGTCTTAAAGCCGATAATGCAGTCCAGCCTTCCTTAAAAAAAGTTAAATGCTTCCCTTCCTGACCTTGTCCTGTCCTGTTTTGTGTCTTCTGACTCTTCCTCAGCTTTTCTTCATCAATTCCACACACTCTTATCTTCTCTACATGTTCCCTCTTATTATCACTCTGAGCCTTTAGCTTGAGTTCTGTAAATTGCATCAACACCACCTATAGATCTCCCTCTCCCTCTACTTTCCTGTCCTTTAAAGCTAGCTTTCCAGTGTAGTGGGGAAAAAAAAGATATTTTAATTAAATAATAATGTTCTTTTTTTTTGTTTGTACAATATATTTTTCATATGTACGGAGATGTCAGTTCTCAGCCGCGGGTGGATTTACATTGTAAATGTACATTTTAAATAACACATGAATTTTTCTATGATAATGCTTATGCACTTACACGAATCCAGTGAGCGTGTACATGGATGTTTTTGGACAGACTGAGCAGAATAAGAAGCATGAAGTCGAGCTCCTGAAGCTCCGCAGTGAATTTGAGGAAGCAGCTCCCCAGGGTGAAGCCACGGCCTCGGCACTGAGGAAGAAGCACTTGGACACCACGGCCGAGCTGGCGGAGCAAGTAGAGAATCTACAGTCAGTCTGTATCAAACTCGAGAAGGACAAGCAGCTCATGAAGGCGGAGATTGACGACCAGCAGCGTAGAGTTGTCCAGATAGACAAGGTGAGAGTGAAAAGCCAAACTGACATGGTTATTACAAAGTTGTTTAGTGCACTGTGATGTGGTTCGAGAGCTCGACTAATTCAAATGAACTAATGAGCAGCTGAACACTGAGGCCCATGTGTGGAAATTGGAGGACCGTCTGGCAGAGGCAAATTCCAGCCTGGGAGGGATGGAGTGGCACACGGAGCTCAACACCTCCAAAATCAGACTTTCAGGTAGACACCGGAAACAAACTGGGGATGAGATTAACAGCACGCTCACACTCACTCTATGAATTAAAACCATTAAAACGTGATGGTTTTCATCTTAGCTGAGAACAGCGAATTGAGCCGCGAACTGGGAGAGGCACAAAGTAAGCTGAACCAGATCATCAAGGTGTCATTGACAATTGTCATTCAGGTCAAGAAAGAGTGTGAAGAGAAAATTTAATTAGACAAGGAGCAAGTGGTTAAGGCGGAAATGCAGCGCCTGATCTCCAAGCTCAACTCCGACAAGACCACCTGGAGGACCAAGTACGAGACTGATGACATCCACAAAATGAGGAGCTGAAGGAGATAATGTGTCGGATTTAGGAGAGAAGTCTCAAACGGTTTTAATAAAAGAAAGACTTCTTCAACAGGCGCAAGCTGGCCGCTCGGCATCAGGAGGCTGAGGAAGCTGCGGAGGCGGCACAGCCACAGAGAAGGTCAAACAAGGGCTTCAGGGAGAAGTGGAGGATCTGATTATCCACCTAGAAAAGGTTTTTACTCACTCATTAGCATTAAATTGTTATTTAATATCCTGGCTTTTAGGAAATCTGTTACCCATGACGACATGTTCATGTGAATAGAGCTGCCTTGCCATGTAAACTCGATGGAGAGGCCTTTTTCTCTTCACTGTAGTCCAATGCTGCTGCCGCTGCGCTTGATAAAAAGCAGCGCACGCTTGACAAAACGATGGCGGAGTGGAGCCAGGAATGCAAAGAGCTCCAAGTCAAGTTGGAGAATTTCCAGAAGGAATGCCTCTCGTACATGACAGAGGTCTACAAGCTCAAGACGGCCTATGAGGAAACACAGGACCACCTGGAAACTGTCTAGAAAGACAACAAGACCCTCACTGGTGAGGCTATGAGCTAAATTAAATTAAAGCTGGTTGAATACTTTCATCAAAGATTTTTATGTTTTGCTTAAATTCTGCACTGGAGGCATGATGGTGTGTAAAAAAAAAAGTGAGCAGTTAATGTGAGTAAACGCCTTAACATGATATTTAAACATTTGGTTTTGCCTCGACCTCTAAGATGAGATCCGAGATCTCATAGAGCAGCTGGGTGAAGGTGGGAAGAGTGTTCATGATCTGCAGAAAGCTAGGAAGAAGTTTGAGGTTGAGAGAGATGAGCTGCAGCTGGCCCTAGAAGAGGCAGAAGCCTCGCTGGAGGTATAACACAGGAGTTGTTCAGCAGAGCGAAATGTATTATATATGTGGATGTTTGTGGTCTTATCCAAGAGTACTCTTATGTAGGAGTGTCTGTGTACAGGTGAGCATTGTGATTTGTGTTCTGGGTTTGAGGTTGAGGAGAGTAAGGTGGTTAAAGTCCAGCTGGAGTTAGCACAGGTGAAAGCAGACATCGATCGGAGGATTTATGAGAAAGAAGAAGAGTTTGAAATCTAAAGGTCAGACTCGGGTTCCTGTTCCTGTTCTGAAAGAAAGAGAAGAAGAAGAAGAAAAAAATTATATCTCGCTCAGCTTTTAACCGATACTGTTGTGCTCAGGAAAACCCACCACCGTGCCGTGGAGTCGCTGCAGGCGAGCCTGGAGGTAGTGGCGAAAGGTCAGGCTTTGAGACTGAAGAAGAAAATAGAGTCTGACCTGAACGAGATCGAGATCCAGCTGGACCATGCCAACAAGAACAACAGTGAAGTAGTCAAAACCCTGAAAAGACTGCAACAGCAGATCAAAGTAAAGCACACACACACAACCTCAGGGTTTTTTACTCATGATGGATGGAACTCTCAGACTGATATATCTTTATAGTTTCACTGCATTAAATGCATGTTACAGCCTTGTGCACGGGTACGATATGCAGATGGATGAGGATGTGCGGGTGCACGAGGGCTGCAGTGATGGTTGACTTTCTACAACTCTCTCCCATCTCCCAACTGCATCTCTGGAGCTCAGCTACAGTGCCCTTTGGGTTCTTCTTTACCTCTCTCACCAAGGCACCTTCCCCCCATGGTCATCCCAAATGTCTTCCATTTAAGGATTATGGGGGCCACTGTACTCTTAGGAACCTTAACTGTGGCCAGATCTGTGCCTTTCCACAATTCTGACTTAGAGCTCTTCAGGCAGTCTCTTTGACCTCATGATTCCCATTTGCTCTGACATGCATTGTGAGCTGTAAGGTCGTATATAGACAGGTGTGTGGCTTTCCTAATTAAGTCCAATCAGTATAATCAAACACAGCTGGACTCAAATGAAGGTGTAGAACCATATCAAGGATGATCAGAAGTAATGGACAGCACCTGAGTGAAATATAGGAGTGCAGCAAAGGGTTTGAATACTTACGACCATGTGATATTTCAGTTTTTCTTTTTTAATAAATCTGCAAAAATGTCAACAATTCTGTGTTTTTCTGTCAATATGGGGTCCTCTGTGTAAATGAATGAGGGTAAAAATGCACTTAAATCATTTTAGCAAATGGCTGCAATATAGCAGAGAGTGAAAAATTCAAGGGGTCTAAATACTTTCCGTACCCACTGTATATACTATACATGCCCACAAGGTCTGATCGAGTTATATCAGAACTTTTGATTGTACAGAATAACAGAACACACTGATCCCCTGATATACTAATGCACTTATCCCAGTGCTTCACTAATAATAATCATATTAATAATTTTTATTTATATAGCTCAAGGACACTTTACAATGAATGTAAACAAAAGGAGATAATACAAACAGACATTGAAGTACTGAAGTAGAGAAACAATTAAGTCAACAAACAGGAAGAAAACCCTGAAAATACAAAACAAGACAGACATGCAGAGGACAGGTGGATTAAGCCAAAGGGGTCAATTTAACGAATCGGAGGTATAACATTCGGAAAACAAGTGAGTTTTAAGTAAAAATTTAAATACTGAGATGTTATTAACAGAACGGAGAGAGTGTGGTAAAGAGTTCCAAAGTTTGGGTGCAATAACACTAAATGATCTGCCGCCTATTAAAGAGAGGCGGTACAAAGGGACAGCAAAAAAGCCAGAATCGGAGGAACGTAGTAAACGAGTCGGAATGTAGGGGGCAAGCAGATTGAAAAGATAAGAGGGAGCTAGGCCATGTATAGATTTAAAACAAGGAGAAGAATTTTTTATTTGATACAGTAGGCAACTGGGAGCCAATGGAGATCATACAAGATTGGGGTTATATGAGCAGAGCGTTTGGTATGAGTGAGTATTCTAGCTGCAGAGTTTTGAATATATTGTAATCTGAAGATGGAGCTGGCAGGTAGACCAATTAAAAGGGCATTACAGAAATCAATGCGTGATGAGACGAATGCATGGATGAGAGTTTCGGCATCTTTGGTACTGATGAAATGAAAGAATGCAGATTTAGTGACAGATTTAATGTGAGGCTAAAAGGAGAGTGTGGAGTCGAAGATTACTCCTAAATTTTTGACAGAAGTAGATGTTTTGATGTGAGAGCGAGCAATCTCACAGGTGAAATTGGTGGAGATGTTGCTGGTGAGTGCTGGGGTTCCGATAAAAAAATAATTTCAGTTTTGTTCATATTAAGTTTCATAGAGTTTAAGTTAAGCCAATCTCTAATGTCCTTCACACATGTCCTTGAATGTCGTCGGCATAAAAGTGATAGTTAAGACCATGACGTTGAAGGATCAGACCGAGTGGGATTATGTAAATTGTGAATAGTAGTGAGCCAACAACAGATCCCTGGGGAACACCTCGCTTCAAGCTGACAGTGGACGATCGAAAATCCTTAACAGAAATATAAAATTGTCTATCTGAGAGATAGGAAGAAAACCAAGAAAGAGCAGTACCAGAGATACCCAGAGATATACCAGAGAGCCGAGAAATAAGTAAATCAACTAGTTTCACTAGTGCTTGGACACCAACAAGGTAGAACGTTTTCTCAGTATGCCAGCCTCCCAGGTACTCCTTTAACAGCCTAAATTTGTAAAAAAAAAATTATTGGAATAAGGTCAGGACTGTAGGGGGCGTGGCAATAACTCCCAGCCGAGTTCCTGTAATGTGCAAGTAATGTTGGTGAATGAGTGTGTGTACAGTCCACACAAAGATGCGGCTCTTCTGCAAGTTGGCGACAAAATATCCATTAACTTTTTACAATCAGGCGTTCTACCCGAGGAATGTTTTTACGGGAACAACTGCAGTGAGTCTTCAAGCCACCTCAGCCGGGATCATCATTCATGAACGTGCGATCTTCTTTAAAACATTTGCACCGTTTACATGTTTTACTGCGGCTCAGACTCTCATCACCGTACTGCGCTTGAAGTCGTCTGTAAATGTTAATTGATTTTATACCATCATTCACGATGATGTCCCAGTTTGACCATAAATAAACAATAAACAAAATATTTTTCAAATATGAAAAATTTCAGTCTGTTAATGCAATGACATCACATAGAGTTGTCCTCCTTCTAATGTTTGTTCTGTTTGTATGAGTATAAACCAGAATCTGAATTGGGTTTTATTCGCCAAGTATGTTGACACACACAAGGAATTAGATTCTGAAAAGTCAACAACAAACAAATAAACGAATGCAATCAAACACAAAATGCTTAATAATAACCCTAAAATTCAGCTTTTGTTCATGTACTGTACAATATATAAATGTATAAATATATATACATACATAATATACAATATGTAATTGTTTTACAGAACCAGGCTTTAAATACCATGAAGCGAAAAATGGAGGCAGACCTGACTCGTCTCCCCACCGAGAACGAGGAGCTGATCAGCGAGTTTCGTGCTGCAGATGAAAGAGCCAAGAAGGCAGTCACAGATGTTAGTTTGGCACTTACTTTCAAAAACATCCTGCATTAATTCAATTGGCAGTGATTAAAGGCGTTTTTCTTGGGATTTTCATCTCTTTCCCAGGCAACTCGCATGGCTGAGGAGCTGCGTCAGGAGCAGGAACACTGTATGCATCTGGAGAAGATAAAGAAGAACAACGAGCTGACCATCAAAGAGCTGCAGCTCAAAGTGGAAGAGGCAGAAGAAATAGCACTGGCAAACGTACCATCCAAAAGCTTGAAGTAAAGGTGAGTCTCAAATAGTAACGTCTCAGGAAGAACCTAAAGAACTCATTGTTCATGCAGTCATGAAATCGATATTTCTATTTATTGCATGCAGCCCAAGGAGCTGGAGAACGAGCTGGATGCAGAGCAGAAGCGGCATGTCGAGACGGTCAAAGCTCTGCGAAGAACCAGCGTCACCTGAAGGAGCTGATCTTCCAGTCGGAATAAGATAAAAAAAACTAACCAGCGCATGCAGGAGCTTGTTAAGAAACTTCAGAGCAAACTGAAGTCCTACAAGAGGCAGATAGAGGAGGCTGAGAGTGCCTCAATGCAGTTCTCAGCTTTAATTGCACGTGTTTAGGCTTTAATGCACCTTAAAAGATATTTGTCTTGTGTGGCTACAGGAGGCGCAAGCGAATGCAAGCCTATCCAAGTACAGGAAGACCGTGCATGAGCTTGATGATGCCGAGTAAAGAGCTGGCATGGCAGAGATGGCGCAGAACAAGTTTCGCACCAGAAACCGCGCTGCAGTGAGCAAGGGCTTCACATTTGGAGTGTTGAAATTTTACAGGTCTCAAAAACAATTAAGAGTTTATCAGAGGAGTAAAAGCCCATACCCATGCAGGAGGTCAGTGCCACCATCAGCTTTTTATTGCATATTATATTATACTGTATTATAAAGCCAATCATTTGATTCCAGTGGTGCCTTTTTGAAATAGAAGTGCTTCTAGAGTAACCAACAAACCATTACTCATTCCCCACTTGAAGGATTTCTATACATCAGATGGGACCAAAGAGTCTTTAAAAAAATGTAAGAATTCTTAAATGGTCTTAACGTACAGTACTGTGTGAAGGTCTTTAGACACCTCTCATATCTTTATATTTTGCTTCCATACTTTCTTATATTTATAACATTGTTAGGTCTTAAAAATGTTAATTTTTAACATAGAAATAATTCTTCAGGCTTTCTATTTTTTAACAAGTTTTTTTGTCCCTCAGTATTTGCCCACTCCAGTCCCTGAGCAGTTTCAGAGGAATGTTTTTTGTGTTTGTTAATTCACACAGTGACCTATGAATCATTTAGGTTTCATAAGAAACATCTAAGTTAAGTCCTGACCTAGTGAGAAACAGGTGCAGATGATGACAGATGATCAGGCGGTGATTAGTAACTGCTGCTGAGGCTGTTACATAAACAACTCATTTTTATTGTATCTGTCAGAGTAAAAAAAAATCCAATTTCTTTAATTAAATCTAGGTCATTTAATTCAATTTAATTTAATATAATGAAATGAGGGGTGGCTGAAGACTTTTGCACAGCACTGGAGTTCTAATTGTTTGTGTCGTGTGTTTTGTGTCTTTTGTGTGTTAGATAAAAAGCCTGTGTGTGACCCAGTTAAAGCTCAGTAGAAACACCCTTCAGTACTGGGGAACAATTGGGGGAAGCTGCATTCTCATATCAACGATGGAGACCTGTGTTCGTCACTTTCCTGTCATAAGCTCATCTTTTGATGTCTTCATAAGGATTAATAAACTCTAAGCAACCAATCTTTCCATGTCTGCTACTTTATTATTTAATAATTCTTCGTAGAAATAGATGTTTTTGTCTTTATTTGTCGTATGACCACGTGACTGAATTCTCTTAACAACTATAACAAGGTGGAGTTGTTGTCCAAAACAATGAGAAAGTGCCACTCCAGAGTTATAGAAGTGACATTTGGATTCCTAGTAGTGATCATAAAGCTCAGCACATGGACAAGCTTAGCATCAGTAAATTAAGTTGCAGACCTTTTAATGTAATCTCTGCAGCCAAAAATAAAGAAATCCTTAAACTTCATAGAATTATTTACATCATAAAATTAGATTAGATTAGATGGAAATTTAACTTTATTGTACATTGTACAGAGCCAGTGAGTAGCATCTAAGCACAAGTGCATAAGTGAACTATTTACAATAAACAACAATGTGGTAAATGAGGGTGTGGGTACATATGTACCGGAGTGAGAGTGATTAATGTACAGAAGGTCAAGTACCAAATCATGTCAAGTCAGCTTTTATTTTCATTCCATCCAGATACGTTTCAGTACACAGCGAAACGGAACAGCGTTCCTCCAGGACTACGGTGCTACATACATACAACATAAATTAACATAACCTACTAGCTAATTAAGACGCCTAATTATCTGACTAGCTAAGCCAAACTAAACTGACACCATAAATTTACAAAAACTATCTACGTACTAAACAAAAAGACAACATAAAGTGCATGTGCAAATGTACAAACAAGAGCAGCAACACGACACAATGCACTATACTATGATATAGTGTGATAGTGAGTTGACGTAGTGCAAGTAAATGATATGACAGTTGAAAAAGTAGCAGCAGAGACAGGAAAGAGTACTTGTGCAATTAGCAGCTAATGATATAAATATTGTACAAAAAACAATTACAGGTTGGTGTGTGCAATTTCACAAACACTGAATTTTACACACAATTGCATTATGTAAATGATTTTAGATAAACTAGCCTTATGAATATGATGTCCCTGAAAAACTTTTGTGCATTAACTTTATCCCATAGTTTGATATGAACCCTATGAATTATGGCTATATTTCTTTAGCATTTTTAAGGTTCACTGTAATTGGTCCCAAAGCGAGTCATTGACTAACAGTTTTTAGGTTGGTTTAGGTAATATATAATGGGAGGATGGAATATAAAAATTCTGTCAAGGGCGCCCAGGAGAAAAAAACTGATTTATCAGAAACTACAGTCTGCCATGTTTAAGACGTCGAGATTTTACACATCTGTATATACTGGGACTGAATTTCCTTCTTTGAAATGTTGGTCTTAAAAATGTCAGTGATAGAAATTTATCTTTCAAAGAAATGTGATGATTAAAGGAAAAGACTTTGGGCCTTTTTCTGTTTATCATCATATTGGATCAGTGGATCCACAAGATCTAGCACAGAACTTACGCTAGGCGCCCTTCCTGTTGAAACCCTCCCAGTTTCTAACCAGGCTTGGGACTTGCACTGTACAGTAACAATGTAACAGTGACTGGGTTAGTTAGGCCACTAGTAAGTAAGGGTTAAGGGTCTTGCCCAAGCACCCAAGAGTGGTGACCTCATACCACCCAAGAGTGGGATTCAAAGCCCTAACCCTCTAAACAGCAACCCAGCGCTTCAGGTGCCACCACTGCCCCCAAACTATGCATTTCAATATTTAGAAAATATAGTCTCTATACTACTACTCTATATAGTACAGCATGGTATCTCAGTATCTCGTTCTCACACCTTAGTAAGTCGTAGCCACTAAATACACACATATATATATATATATATATATATATATACTGTATGTATCCCTGCATGACTGTGGTGGGAGGGTTTTGGCGGGTTGGAGGAGGGGGGTTCCACTCCTCGGGTCAGTGATGCTGCTCTGTGATGCTCCTGTGCGTACGCATGCGCACTGATGTCCCGCTGCCATTTCCTGGATTCCTGACAGTCTGAGATTAGGGAGCTAAACTCCTCACAGAGCGAGCAGTCGGAGTGAATTCGTGTCGACTGGCCAGAGTCCGCGAATTCAAGTCCGTCACCACCAACAACAAGAAGCCGTGAAGCATCTTTAACACCACGAAAGCAACTCTTCAGGTGTAAGTTTTTTTTGTGTGTGTGTTTTTTGTGAGGCAGTGAAGCTCGAGGCCTTGGCCGCCGCTCTCTGTGTCTGTCTCATGCCCGTGTCTGAGAGCAGGCGGCGGGGAAGCCGGTCACTGTCCCGCGCCTGGTCTTTGAGCTTCGGGATACGTCTTTATTTCTTTTACAGCGTATTAATTAAGTTTTGTCTGATTTGTTGCGTGAGCTTTAGTGTTATAATCGTATTTGTTTGATAAGCTTGGCTTTGAGAAGCTTTGCAAGTTGACGCCGTTAGCTTGTTAGCTAGCAGGCTACGAGCTAGCAGAGGTTAGCTAACCGGCTAATCTACCTCATCAGGAGCCCAGTCAGCTCCACGCCCAGACACTGACAACAGGCCAGTAAGAGACAATCTGGTTCTGCTGGTTAAAGCAGTAATCATATCCAAAACTCAGACTCTCATTATCTCTTTATTTCTTTATTTCTTTATTTTTATCTAAATCTGTGGTAAAGCAGGAATGTCGTTTTATTATCTTATTATCTCAGTTTAACAGAGATCACTGAACTGTTCAGGAATCTATTAAATCATCCTGTTTGTTTTTGTTTTTTTCCTTTCAGAGCTACAAAAGAAGAAAAAATGTCACTCCACCAGTTTCTCTTGGAGCCCATCACATGCCATGCGTGGAACAGGGACAGGACTCGTAAGCAACAAACCTTTTTGTTTTATTGCTTTTTATTATTATTAATATATATATATATATATATATATATATATATATATATATATATATATCACTGCGACAGTCAGACTCATCGTTCTTGTTCTTTTCCTAGAAATTGCTATTAGTCCGAACAACCATGAGGTCCATATATACAAGAAGAGTGGAAATCAATGGGTAAAAGCCCATGAACTAAAGGAACACAATGGGCACATTACAGGTAACCCGAGTCATCGTGTGTTTGTGCGTGTGTGGTAGAGATTTCTGTTACGTCTCCTACACTGATCTGGCACCAACATACAAAATGACTTCTCTGAATGATTCATTATTACGCCACACTTTTTGACGACACGTAATTTTACCTCTTCGTAAGAGGTAAAATTACCAGTTCCCTAAAGAAGAAATAATTTTGGGCATTTTCACCAAGGATGGGACTCACCAATCATCACCCGAGACAATGTAACCACCCTACCTAGGTATCTATATTGTGGTTTTGTAAGCATCACGATTTTATGAATATCCCGATTCGATATTACATTTGTCCCTGATTTTGTTAGTTATAAAACCTTAAACCTAAAAAGAAAGCTGTTATAACTTATAACCTAACTGTCATGACTAACCATAAGTTAAACTGTAAGTTTTATACCTATATCCTCTATATTTCTGTTCAGCAGAATCACAACTGAATTAAACATGAGTCTTTAAATGTAGCTCATGTAACATTAGTTTTCTCTCTTAAAAACGAAGCGCAGCATTTAAACAATAAAAACTAACTGTTCTAAATCTTTAGTTTTCAGATTAGGGTCCCGGAATCGTTCCCGAGAACACTTGACCCAAAAGTCGGGTTTGTTTTGATCAGTGAAGATACAGTCATTTCAGGAAGTGCTGGTGACAGTACAGCATATTCGTGCACTGATCAAATCAGATATGGAAGCCAATTGTACCTGAATACGGAAGCAGATTGCTGTTTAGGTGTGATGTCATCAGTGCTGTTGATCCCTTCCGAATTATCCATGTTCGCGTAGCTTGTTCTGATCTTATTCTCTGACCCACACGACCACAGCTGAAAAGGTATAAAAATACAACAGTGTTGCACTTGACACTTTTTTTTGTTGTTTTAAAATATCAATAATATTAGGTGTAACATGAAGGTTAACATTCGTGTTCTCTTGTTTTAATTGTGGCTAACAAAGTAGGCGCATACTGCCACCTGCTGTATCGGAGAGTGTAAGTGCAAGTGTGTCCGAGTACGGGGAATTGTAAAACCGCCCTTGGACCTTTCAATGCTTCTGCTTTGCTATTTACGACCGTGTACACGGCATCCTGTGTGTAATTAGTAAATTCTTTGCTAAGTTTAGAGAATTTAAACAAAATCTAAAACAAATTAATTATGAATCGGGATATTTATAAAATGGTGTTAATAAAATTGCATTACAAATCTAATTGGCACCTCGGTATCATGATATCATATCGGGTGTCATTGGTGATTTAAATTCTTAATGTATTATGCGAAACGTGAGCAACACTCGGATGTTTATAAAAAATTTTCCTTTAAATATTCCCTCAAATTTGCATGCACAGAAGCTTTAATTGATTTATTATATAAAACGGCATTATATCATAAATAAAAAAAAATTTGACCATGAAAAAATAATTAGATTTAACAGCATCATCTCAAGATTCAACAGAGGGCGCTGTAATAAAAAAAAAAATTAGTATGCGCTTGAAATCTACTTAATAGACGCGATCTCACAACTATATTCCCCGCACTTCATAGTAACAACAGTAAAAATTCACGGTAAAGATTTCGGTTAATTCCAAAACTCAACAGATGGCGCTGTACATTTAAAAAAAAAAAAGTGCAATTAAATTCCTTGCAGGCAGAGACCGTATATTAATAAGCTTCTGCTCTGAACGGTATTAAAAGCTGTTAAAGCTGCCTAATGTCACAGACATAGTCACATTGATTATTTGATGATTGACTGATGACAGTAAAAGGTATTTATAATATATAAACATTTTTACTATAAATCCACACAAGTCTTTACCTGATATTAAGTGATCACTACAATATTTAGTTTGGAATAAATTCAAATTTTATTCATCACATGATGAATAAACCGCTGATGACCTAAACATAAAAGATTTAAAATAAGAATATTAGGTTTGAGAGAGAAATTTTACAAATAAAGCAATATAGAAAAACTTTTAACTGTTAAAAAAAATTAATTAAAAAAATTAAATTATGTAAAAATGTGCAGTATAATGTGCCAAGTCAAAGATCCATGATGTGCACGATTAATTTACTACTTTTGTTGGCTTGATTAGGCGCTGCTAATTAATAATCGCTCCTGATTGGCAGATGGAACTCCGCAGAATGCTCTCTCATACACTTTCCTCCTTACGTTATGATATCCATTCCCCAAATATGTAAAGCAGTTATTATTTTTTGTACAATTTACCTCTAGCTATGAAAGCTTGACTGACAAAATGAACTCTGTGCACTCTGAAGCTGTTATGTCATGTGCAGGATCTTTATGCCATCTCAGTTAGCGTGTGAAATAGGGATAATAAATAGCGTCTCGTTACATGGAATAATTTTGTATGTATCGCGCATGTGTTTAGGAATTGACTGGGCTCCTAAAAGCGATCGGATTGTAACCTGCGGAGCGGATCGCAACGCTTACGTGTGGAGCCAGAAGGACGGCATGTGGAAGCCCACTCTCGTCATCCTCAGGATCAACCGTGCCGCTACGTTCGTGAAGTGGTCTCCACTGGAGAACAAGTTCGCCGTGGGCAGCGGAGCTCGCCTCATATCTGTTTGCTACTTCGAGTCTGAAAATGATTGGTGAGTTCGGGGGGGACGGTGGAATACACTCCAAATAAAGTGTGTATCTGTGCATACACTCCTCGTGACTCCTGTTTGTCTGTGTCTCTCATCTTTAAGGTGGGTGAGCAAACATATCAAAAAGCCTATTCGCTCCACTGTCCTCAGTCTAGACTGGCATCCAAACAACGTACTCCTGGCAGCTGGGTCATGTGACTTCAAATGCAGGTAAGATGGCTTTCACCAGGAAGTGATTTGGTGTCATGGGAAATCCGTTATACAGGAAGGTTTTAATCAAGGCATATAATCTGAGTCCAGAGCGGGGAAAAAGTGCAGTTCATCAAATGTCCACTGGGGGGATGGCTCCAAAAGTAAGTCAATTCCCATAGACCATCATGTTCAAATGCCTTGAACACACACCCTCCTGGTGTAAGGGAAAAAGCTTTTGTTTTTTTTACGCCACTCGGGAGCCAAGAGACATTTTGAACATCAATTCATTCATATAGATTATTGAGCAATGTGTGTGTGGGAGGGGTTTATGTATCCATCTGACAGCCATCTCTTCCCTCCCTAAGGGTGTTCTCTGCATACATCAAGGAGGTGGAAGAGAAGCCAGCTCCAACTCCATGGGGATCCAAGATGCCATTTGGTCAAGTGATGGCAGAGTTTGGTGGAGCAGGCAGTGGAGGATGGGTCCACAGCGTCTGTTTCTCTGCCACTGGAAATCGACTGGCCTGGGTCAGCCATGACAGCACTGTGACCGTGGTGGATCCCACAAAAAGCTCAACGTGAGCATACGATTTACCTACTTAGTTTGTTTTTATGCATCCAAAAAGGTAAATTATATTTATTAACAGTGCATATGGTTTACTGATCGTTCTTTTGTTGTACAGGCCAAGCCAGTTGAAGACTGAGTTCCTTGCTCTTCTGAGTGTGACCTTTGTGTCTGAGAATAACATTGTGGCAGCGGTAAGAGCACCACGCACACCAGTGATGTCATCCGATCAGACATACCACACTCACGGGTTCAGTTGAGGACAGGACTCACCAGGCGCCACAACCCTGTCCCCCATAATTATTGTTTTTAACCAAACTTGGCGAATAATTCACTCCCACCACACGGGATGTAATGTGTAAATAGTTCAGAGTGTGCCACCTGTAGGATTATAAAGAAACAGTAATGTTTAACTGCCTCAAACACCTTCCAAGTCTCAAAACTTCACAGCGTGTGACTGAGAGTATGCGTTTGCATTTTCTACTAGTTTGCGCTCTTGGTGTTTTTTTAGACTGGTGTAAGTGTGTAATGAGTGGGCTTGAGACTAATTTGCTCACAGAGTCTGGAGAAAAAAAATCAGATCAGAGGGTTTTAACCAGCGCGATTTTTGATTATGTAACGCCATAAAAAAAATTCTATCGCGCCACTTGGAAGCTTCTGCGCTTATAATAGTTTATGGAGTCAGTGTGGCGATAGGTGGATCTTAACACAAAAATCTATATAATACATGTTTATATTATTTCCTGTAAAGGGTCATGATTGCTGCCCGATGCTGTTCAGTTTCGATGACGGTGGAAACTTGACCTTCATATCCAAGTTGGACATTCCAAAGCAGAGCATCCAGCGCAATATCTCTGCCATGGAGCGTTTCCGCAATATGGATAAGAGAGCCACTACCGAAGACCGCAATAGCACTCTGGAGACCCTTCACCAGAACAGCATCACGTGAGTTTTACATTTTCGTCTCAGAGCAGATACCTCAGTCAAAAAAATAATTTTTCTTCATAAATCTGTGATCATTCAGTCTTATGCAAATGTAAAGAAATAATATAAAGCAAAGCTGTCTTCAGATACAGTGAAATGTTTTCTATATTAAAAGAAACCTCTGTAAAATGCAGTACTGTGGCGACTTGATATTTGCAGTGATAATACTTTAAAGTGAAGACATGAACTTGTACAGTTTCTTAATATTTGAAAGGAAATTAGCTGCTATGTTTGTTTTTATTATTTTTTTAATTTAAAAAAACTTTTATAAAAGAACTCGCCTATTTTGCAGGTAATTCCTGACAGGTTAAAAGGTTTAATTAATAAATATGCTGCTTAAGATTTTTGCAGTTTGGCAATAAATAAAGTTTAAGGGTAAACCCATCAGTAGTCGTAAATTTTGTAGTTTTGCCCAAGAAAAACTACAAAATGAGCTCAGAAAGAAACGGCAGATTTCTACCTGGAGGTCATCTCATCCATCACTAGGCCTCTGAAGGGAACGTTGTGTCCTTACTCACTGAATGTGTTCCTAAAGATACCTGCTAAAATAAAACATGGGAATAGAATGTTAAGGCAGACTTCAGCAACATGAACATTTCAGCACATAGATGGGGTCATTGTGGATTTTAAAATATGCGGCGTAAGATACTTAATATGCATCTTTGTTCTGATTTTGCAGCCAAGTGTCTATATATGAAGGAGACAAAAGAGATTGTCGCAAATTCTGCACTACAGGAATCGACGGAGCGATGACCATATGGGACTTTAAGGTGCGTAACGCTTGTTTTTACTCCACATAAAGCAGTGTGTGAGAGCTGTTCTACCTGAAGGAGGGTTTGGTCATCCTGTCTGTGCAAAGTTAAATCCAAAAGATTATGTCTGAGGAGTGAAATTGTGGTGTGGTGTCAGGGTGGGAGAGGAATTCTCTCTTTTTCTATTTTTCCAGACAGATCAACACCAATCACTGACTTTAAAAAAAAAAACTATTTTGCAAAAGATGATGGATTTCTCTTAAGGCAAATGTGATCCACAGCTTTGTAATGCTGTATAAGCAGCAGTTTAAAAACGCCTAGTTTTCTGGATCCAGATGCCTCAGATGAAGCAAGTCCAGATCCCAATTTTTTTTAGCATTTTTGCTACAAATTCAAAAGTTGTGAAAGACAAGCAACGTAAGTTTGTGGTTTGTCAGTTTTTTTGTTCCCCTCCATTACTCCCACTAGTTCCCGGTGTGTTTTTATGAGGCCGTCTGTGATTATTAAAGGCTTTCCATAGTCGGTTCCATAAACGGCAGAGCTACGACAAACAGGAAGTGAACAGTGTGATAAAAGTCACAATAAAAATCCTTTGCAACACTAAATTTTAAAAGTGCAGTCAGTAGGATTGTCATAGTCATTTAATCGGTTCTCGTAGATCTCTCCGTAAAAGATCCGTAGACCCATGTAGCACATAACAGAGCTGTTCGTATGTAAGCATTATTAGATATACAAGATCTTGCAGAATCAAATTGGCTTTATATAGCGCCACCATATTTCACCTTGGCGCTTCCATGCTGCATGGGGGGGGGGGAGTAAACTCGGAGTAAAATAAGCGTTATTATATAAAGTTATTTTCCATAGTGTTTTAACAGATATTGTGCACATCTCACACACTGCTGTGATTTTTATAAAAAATAAAAAAAGCTGATTAATGTTGAAATAATCTTTTTTTTTTTTATTCTTTAACTCCACCACACTCACTGATGATGCACTTTGTGCTGTTATGTACCGTTCCTACCAATTTATACGAGCGTATTTATGTATTTCTGTTTCCCCAGACTTTAGAGTCGTCTATCCAAGGCCTGCGGATCATGTAAAAGATCTCGACATGACCCAATGCCGGCAACGACGGCTTGAAGACTAACAAGGAGATCTCTGATAACACTTCTGAACGTTTTTAACTGACGAAAAAAGAAAAAAAAAAGCACTGACCAGTTTGTGAGCTGACGTGACACTCTTAAACATGGGGAAGAAAAACATGAAAAATGTGGGGAAAAAAAGGGGGTTTAGGGTCTTTTTGTTTTTCTTTCTTTTTTTTCTTTCTTTTTTTTAAATTCTATGCCAAAGCTGGTGCTCCAGCAGTGTGTCGTTTGATCGTTGGCACTCCGGACCTTTAAGGGGGAAAACCCGGAGAGGAGTTAAATTAAAAGGAGAATTTTATGTAAATGGTCTGTTAGAAATAAAAGAAATATACTACACACTACGTGGAATGTGGCCTCATGTCTCTTGATGTGTGATCAACACTGTGTAAATGTTACTGTCTTAACTGATCCTGCAAATAAATATTTACATTCAAGGGGCGTTCAAGTCAAACAGGGACTTTTGATAGTTTAAAAACTAGCTTTATTTCTCTATATAATGTCATGCTACACTAATGCACTCATCCCAGTGTTTCACTAGTGCTTCAAGATGGGACTGCCTGCTTCACGTCTGAAACACTGGCCTCCTGGGAACTCCTTTCAATGGCTCGAAAGGGATTGTGTCATTCACGGACGTACAGCCTTCTTTAAAACGTTTGTACCGTTCAGATGTTATACTGCGGCTACAGAGTCTCATCACCGTACCGTGCTTGTGATCAATCAGTTTTACATTCAAGAGTAACTTCACCACAAATCACGGTTTGACTCGGACGCCCCCTCATAGAATAACGTGCACACTGATGCTGTTTACAGGCTTTAGAAGTGTTGGAAGATTAGATCATGAGAGGAGCTTGTGCTTAGAGCAGGATGTTGAAGGGAACTCAGAAGAAAAAGGCCGTCCTCACTAGCAGACAGACGCCCACATCAGGAAGTGGTTATGCTTCTCAAACAGGAAGGGGAGAGAACACACTCCCCCCCCCCCCCTTCTGTATAAAAGAGTTAAAAAAAATAGCTAAGTTCATTGAGAGCCAGGCTAGCGTTTGTGTTGACTGCTCAGAGTCCACGAACAGAGGCTTTTGTTACAGATCTCTCTGTCCGCTTCATCTCGGAGACGTTTTCTCTTCCAAGGTAAGCAGATGAAAAAACAGATGTTGTTTTTAATGTAGTTCAGGCTGGAAAGCAGGTTAGCGTATGTGAAACTACTTGCATGTAGAAACATGTAAAAAAAAAAAACAAAAACATTTATAACAATGTCAAGCAGTGCTTTGAACATTAGAAGTTCTTGGAGGAAAAACTAAACCATGAGAGAGCTACGTATAACTGAAGTTTGGAGGTTTTTTTTGTGTGTTTTTCTGTTCTGTCTGACCTCACGTCAAATTCCTTCACGGTCTGCGTTTAATTTACTGCACAAGTCAGAGAAAGAGGAAGTTCACTTGTACAAACAGCAGCCAGTGTGGAGAGTTTTAGACTGTAAAGTTGATCTGTATGTGTGAAAATAGGTTTGTGTGCAAACGATCATATAGTGCAGTTCTTAGAAAAGAGGAAGTTTGGAAACTTTTAGATCAGTTTAAAGTTTTTTTTTTTAGGGCAGGTACTTGCAGTAAGCTTGTTTGGTTTTGTGTTTTAAAAGAAACCTGGTTGTGACACTGCAGGATTTCAGGGATTTTACAGATTAAGGTTTTCATCCAAAGTTGTTTTTCTTCTTCCTAATTTCATCATGCACCTGACTTACAGAGACGTCAATCATGGCTTACCACAGCTTTCTGCTGGAGCCCATCAGCTGCCACGCCTGGAACAAGGACCGCACTCGTAAGTCTCAGACCTGCTGTTAAGCATCTCATGACCTGAAAACACAAAAAAACGTGTTAACAGTTAACTCCCTGTAGGAGTTTTAGTGTCTCAGGAAGATGAAGCTCGTGGGTTTTGGTGCAAGTGTGTGAAGTTTGATGCTCACTTAAGTCAGCTGTAATGTAAAGTATAAGCTTTAGACCTTCATTTACAGGTTTTGCCCCTTTTTTTTTCCTCTTTTTATTTTTTTAGATGAGCAAATGTCTAAATATTTCCATAATAAGTCATACATTACATTTGTTCCACTATTTAGTCAAAAGGGAAGTGTTTACATGTGTGTTCTAATTTCACTTCCATAAAACGGTCCCACGCCCCAGATTTAGCATCGTTTGTGTGTCTCATATCCTCAACCAAAGAAGCACCGTTCGAGCCCTCGGGGCCAGTTTGGCAGAGTCCGTGTTCCTCCAAACATCACTGGTTTTGATCTGCACTGCCAAGCACAAAACAGATCACTCAGATTTTCCCCTCAGTGTGTTTCCCTAGTCGTCCAAACAGTCCGAATTAAGCGGATTGCAGAAATAAGTGTAGAAGAAAAAAAAGAAACAGACCAGAAACAGTTTCCTCTTTGTTTCAAAAGAGAAGAAAATAACTAGAAGAAGAGAAGCAGAGAGAGAATCACACAGTCATCACATTGCTGTTTTTTTCTTCTCCACATTATTGAAAAAAGCAATAATGATTAATCCTCTGCTCACACAGACACAGAGAAAGACAAACACACACACACACACTCTCTCTGTCACACACGTTTCCTGTTTTACCATGAATGGTGCTCTGTTGCTGATGTAGGACGTCTTAAACAGACCGCAGTGGCTGTGCAGCAAACAAGCTCGGTGCAGGAACCACACGCAGCATTTCAGAGAGTGTGTGATCTGATCGGAGTATAAATGACGGAGCACATCTGCTGAATGGAGAGACTCCAGTGTGTGAAGTGCAACGTGTGTGTGAGATGTCAGGGTCGTGGACTTTTTAACTATCTGCCTACCTTCTCGACTAGTGTAGAACACAACTACTGGACAGAGGAGAGGAAATAAGTAGATGTTAAATAAAGAAAGACTTTCATGTTATGTGAAGTCACATTAAAGGAAGCATTAAGATTCTTGACTTGTCTTTATCATTACAGATGTTAGAAAATGTCATGTTATAACGGTGAGCTTGTTGAGCAGCATCAGAGTGAATATGCTGTGTGAGGAGACACCAGAGCGTTAGAGTGTTAAACATGTGAAGCTACAACTTCCTAACAGTTCAAACGGTGACTGCTGAACCGCTTCATGTCGCCCATCCTGTGTAAGTCTGGGTTTTGAACATGATGAGCTTTAAAAAAGCAGTTTGTTATTTTCAAAGGTGCAGTACGATGTCTAGAAGATGATAACTATCATTGGATTAAGCTTTGACTTCCTGTCCATGTTTAGTCTGCTGGTTCGTGTTTTGGGTGGGCCTCGTGTCAGTCAGTTTATAGACACTTCATTTATGGGCCACTGGAGATCTAAGGGGCGGGGCCTTGTGAATACGGGCTGAAATATGCACAAAAAGATGACTAAGCTCACACACTGCAGCTTTAAAGGTTTTATCTTCCTGTGAGTTACTACAGACCGGCTCTAAAGATAAAGGGCGGAGCTTAGCAGTGTTCTGGCCAAAGACAGGGGTTACATCCAGACCAGAACAATTAATGAATGAATCAATAAAAAGAAGCTAGGTTTACAAAATAAAAAAAAAGAATGAAAGAAAGAAGTTAAAGAATATAACACGGTAGGTAAAAAAAGGAAGGAAGGTTAAGAAAGAAGATATGAAGGAAGGTAAAAAAAGGAAATAAGGTAAGAAAGGAAAGAAAATGTTAGAAAATGCTAGAGAAAGAAGGAAAGTATGAAAAGGAAAAAGGAATGAGATCTGGATCAGCACGTGCAGATCCAAACCATCATGAAGCTTTAAGAGTGGGTCAGTATTATTACGTCTGTCCCTCAGCTCTTATAAACAGCACCTTTAATCAGATCTCACCAGGCAGATGTTTATACTTTACACTTTACAATCTTCCTGTAATTCTATTCTCCTGTACAGAAATTGCCCTGTGTCCCAACAACCACGATGTCCACATCTATAAGAAGGAGGGAAACAGCTGGAATAAGATCCACGTGCTGAAGGAGCACAATGGCCAGGTCACAGGTGAGTGGCGCCGTCACCGTCTGAACCGTACCCCTGGGTCGAGACGGCACTGCTGTAACACCGCCCCCCTCCTGTTTGCCAGGTATCGACTGGGCACCCGAGAGCAACCGCATTGTGACCTGCGGCACCGACCGTAACGCCTACGTCTGGACCCTGAAGGGTGACGCGTGGAAGCCCACTCTGGTCATCCTCAGGATTAACCGTGCCGCCCGCTGCGTTAAGTGGTCACCCAAGGAGAACAAGTTCGCCGTGGGGAGCGGCTCCCGTCTCATCTCCGTCTGCTACTTCGAGCAGGAGAATGACTGGTGAGCTGAATTCATTTCAAATGGCCTGGGGTCGCCTCTGCTACCGCGGGGGTCAACGATAAATAATGGGCTTCTGGGACAGATGAACCGTCTGATATTTTGGAAACTGCTGTAATAAGACTTAGGGGTACACCCTGGACAGGGTGCCAATCCATCACAAGGCACACACACACACACACACACACACACACACTATAGGCAATTTGGGAATGTCAATTAGCCTAATCTGCATGTGTTTGGACTGTGGGAGGAAACCGGAGAACCCGGAGGAAACCCACCAAGCACAGGGAGAACATGCAAACTCAAATTTAAATTTACATCACGGCATCTTCCCGACGCCCTTATCCAGAGTAACTTACATTTTTTTAGGGCCTTGCTCAAGGGCCCAACAGGGGTAACTGGATGGTCATGGGGTTTGAACCTGTGACCTTCGAAACCATATTCCAATGCCTTAACCACTGAGCCATACCTCTGATGGGAATAAAAATGTATTTGTTTAAATTCATCTTTACAAAAAGAGCAGGAAGAGTTCTGTAGTGAGTATCTATAGACTCATTTCTGTTTGCTTGTTTTTTCCAGGTGGGTTTGTAAGCACATTAAGAAGCCCATTCGCTCTACGATCCTGTGCCTGGACTGGCATCCCAACAACGTCCTGCTAGCTGCTGGATCATGTGATTTCAAATGCAGGTCAGAAGCTTTTATTAAGCATTTATTAATAATAAAGCAGTCCATGGTTTTCAGTAACGTTTGTAACAATAACTCTTTACTAATACTATTGATCGGAGTCAGACTCAATCTGTGAGTTCTACCTCATTTAACACAACATGTTCAACAATAAAGTCATCATCAGCTGAATTAGGTGTGTCTCTAAATGTGTATAAATACGTCTATATCTACAAATCTCACCGCGTGTCCGCAGGATCTTCTCAGCCTATATCAAAGAGGTGGAGGAGAAGCCCGCTCCCACTTCATGGGGCTCCAAGATGCCGTTCGGGGAGGTGTTGTTCGAGTCGTCTGGCACCGCCGGCTGGGTGCACGGGGTCACTTTCTCCGAGAGCGGGAACCGTGTGGCCTGGGCGAGTCACGACAGCACGGTCGCTGTGGCCGAGGGAGGAAAGGCGGCTGTGTGAGTCGAGTTGTCATTTTCAGCACCACAGTACACGGGTATTTAATAAGTGGATCCAAATGTGCTGCTCTATACAGTATTTCTGCCCTTCAGTCCAAGCCAAGGGGCGCTGAAACGAAACTGCTCCATCCATATATTCGAAATGTTCGTACCTCATGCCCGGGGTAGAGTCCTGATCCGATTTAAAACCTCAGCGTGAAAAACTGATTACTGAAGATGAACAAATTATTTTTAGTGTGATTTCTTGATAAAGTTTTTATATTGTGGTGAAATTCTTACTCTTGCATATCCCAGTGTATCTGAGATCAGAGCGCAGGTTCAGATACAGCCCATGATGCAGCACGCCTGGGGCAGATAGGGATGAGGGTTAAGGGCCTCGCTCAAGGTGAACTGTTGGAGCTGGGGCTTGAACCGACGACCTTCCGATCAGTAACTCGGTGCCTTAACCGTCTGAGATATCACTACAGCTCATTAGCATGTAGTTACGCTAACAAAACTCCATCTGTTGTAGGAAAATAAAATCATCTATCAGCGTAACGACACCTGATAAGGTCAAAATCTATAGAGTAATTACAGAGAGGGAGAATTAGGTGTGAATCAAGTAGGTGAAATATTTTTAATAGGAAACAGAATGAAAATTATTTCAACATGATGGTTTATTTCAGATATACAGTACTAATGCAATGTATATAATGTAATTCATGAGTTGAAGCCGTGCAGGTCGCTCACAATAGTTATTCTTCTTAGGTTGTGTGTTATTTTTATTAAAGAATTCACACAATGTTCTTGTGCAGCATCACCAGCCTGACCTCTGAGACTCTTCCCCTGCTCTGTGTGACCTTCATCACAGAGAACAGCTTGGTGGCAGCAGTACGTACTCACACACACACACACACACCACATCATTACAGCAGACATTCAAAGCTTTTGTGAGCTCTCCATTCAATTGTAAAATGTATTTCAGGGCCACGACTGTTACCCCATGCTGTTTGTATATGACGCTGGAAAAGGAGCTCTGACTTTTGGAGGGAAACTTGACGTTCCCAAGCAGAGCGCTCAGAAAGGAATGACTGCCAGGGAGCGCTTCCAGAACCTGGACAAGAAAGCCACATCGGACACCAAGGAGGCCGTGCTGGAGTCGCTGCACAAAAACAGCATCAGGTCTGTTTTATTATTATTATTCTGTACAGCTATAATTACCTTCAACAGCTGGAAGGTAACGCTGGAGCATTTAGGGGTCGGGGGTCTTGTGTTAAAGGAAAAGTCCACTCTGTGACACATTATTAATACTGAAATATTAAAATATTAGCGATATTAGTTTTCCATCACGATTTAATAAGAGATCCAGTTATTGATTTCTGATCGTTAGGTTTCACTGTTCACTACTAAAAAATAGTGGAGTTCGAAATATCGGGTTTAAAGTTTCAGCATGCTTTAAGGTGCTTTAAGGTGCGGCGTGCTGAGCTATGAGGCAAAGAGCATGGTGTGTCGTTTGCATGAAACTTGAAACTTTGGATCCTAATCTGTTTGAGGTGGAGTGTACAGACCAGAGGTAGACTGAGTGAATAACTAAAGCGCTGCTGCATCGATCTCTCTGGAGCATCATCAGTCCATAAACAAACACCACAAGTGAAACTTGACCAACATCTCAGTTTAAAACAAACATTTGTTTTAAATCTGAATTTTATTACCAATCATACACTGTCTGTCCATGAGAAAACCACTCGTTAGAGATCTTTCAGTTTTCTAGGGAACGTAAGGACGACTTTATGGATTGTATTGGATGGAGAAAGGTCATGTGACCTGATGAGTCCAGACTGACCCTATTCCAGAGTGATGGGCGTGTCAGGGTAAGAAGGGAGGGACATGAAGCGATGCTCCCATCATGCATAGTGTCCACTGTACAAGCCTCTGGAGACAGTGTTATGATCTGGGGTTGATCAGTTACTCAGGTCTAGACTCAGTAACGTTATGGGGCAATAAAATGAAGTCAGCTGACCACCTGATTGTACTCAATCTATGGAGGGTTTCTTCTTCTTCTTTTTTTAGTTAGGCAAGATGAAGACAAAGCACACAAATCCTGTCCTTAAATAAAAGTAAAGATACCCCAGGTATAGTATTACTCAAGTGAATGTCGAAGTAAATATTAAAGAAAGAAATTTGCATTTCTACTTGAGTACTGACCTTCAAGTCTACTTAATTATCAAAAGTACTGAGCCTTTTAAAGTCATAATAAAAAGGAGTCGCCGCTTCTGATTTTAAACACCAGCTGTATTGCATTGTTTCAAATAATGACAAATCACGTTTACAGTTAACAGTCAGCAGGTGGCGATATTTCTGCTACGCACCACTGAGGCTATGTAACGTAACATTGTGCAGAAACCTAGTGAAGAAGGATGTAGTGGAGTAAAAGTCAAAGGTATCCACTAATAAACTGATTTAATAAAGAAAAGATACGTAAAAAAGATAGTACAGTAATAAAGTAAATAGTTCCAAATCTTCCACATCTGCTGAGGGCGCGGCCACATTCCAGGCCTTAAAGTGAGAGTGGTCATTTTAATAAAAACCTTTTTATTTTTTTTTGTTGGCCAGTCACAGTAGGTTCAATCCTAAGATTAAATATTAAAGAGTTCAGATTTTTTCCTTCCAGGACTCAATGTGATTTAAACTTTCTGGGATTTGAACTGGTAACTGTTTCACCTCACTGGGACAAAATCTCAACTTGTTGCACAGAGCTGCAGGATCACAGTTTATTTTCACTTGTATCACTCTCACTCTGCTGATGCTTATCGTTTACACACTCAATATTTATTTATTTGTCTGTCTGTCTCTCAGTCAAATCTCAGTGCTTGATGGAGGGAAAGTCAAGTGCAGCAAATTCTGCACCACCGGGATGGATGGAGGAATGGCCATTTGGGATGTTAAGGTGAAACTCCTTATATTCTTCCTGCTCTCCTTTTTTCTTTACTAATAATTGTAAAAGCATATCGTAATATCAGTACTGCATGTAGTAATAAGGTTTAAACTAAAACGCTCACGTTTTCTCCACACAGACCCTTGAATCTGCCTTGAAAGATCTGAAGATTGTTTAAAAGTGGACTTCATGGTGTCCTGAAGAAAAACTGGATCACAATGATGATTTTAAGAGAAAAAAAAAGCAATAAATCCTGTTATGAATAATTATCAATAATGTAATAGCTAGCAATAATTATTATAATAGCAGACAACCAGAGATGCTGCAAATTGATGCTGAAGTGCACTTGTATGTGACTGGTACGTTTCTTGATTGTTGATTGTCATAATTTTTGCAATAAATGAATCAATTTGAATAAGTTCTGGAATTGGAAGAAAGATTTACATGAAAACTGAAGAGTAACAACACTTTGGCAACAAACTTCAATTCTATACTTTTTGAACTAGACATTTTATTTATTTTTGTATGGAACAATTTACATTTTATACAAAAGAAAAATGCATTAAAAAAATGATAGTGGCCTAAATTTGTCAGAGCTCACTGGGTGATGAACATCGATCAGATACCAATGTGGAAAGGTTGGCATTCAGTCATGCTCAGGAGAAACTCATGCATAGAAATAAAAGATTAGTGTACGTTATATCATAGGTAACGTCTGCAAATATACAAGCCTGGTGTGTATTTCGTGCTTCCTGAACACACTGAGGACTTTGAGAACTTTTGGGAAACACACTGACTTTATCAGTCAACATCATGTGACTCAGGCCTTACAGCCATGTGTGTGTGTGCAAGCGAGTGTAACGTGTTCTCTGGGACGTCCATGGGAACATACCAAAGACAGACCCGCACCGTCTCGGCTTCAGCCTTTTCCCAAGTCTGCCTTAACAGACAATTTTTGTTTATTTAAAAAAAAAAAGGAGAAAATTCTTTCCCCCAGTAACGAGCTCAGCTCTACTTCACAGACAAACTGGGATACATGACTGATACTTAGACTAAATAGAGTCACACAATTCAGTAATTAAACTGAAAACCAGACGATAGCTGGCAGTTTATTGTTATTATTATTATAATATCACAGGGCAGTGTTTGCACACCAACATCTACCCAAAATAATGAACACATCATTTCCACTCCAAATGATATGGTTGATGCTTTATAAAGTCTTAATGGCGCGTACAATTCTGCAATTACATCAGGGGAAGAGGAAGGGGAAAGGGTGTACCTGACCTGTAAGATCCATCCGCCCAAAAAAATAAAATAAAAAAATGGTCCATAAAAGTAGTGGGATTATTGGTCTAGAAATAAACAAGGAGATCCTTCATAGATTTCTGGTTAAAACTTCCAAAAAAAGAAAAAGAAAAAAAAAAGGTCAGAGAAGCGTGGCGCTTGTGATGTGAATACTGTGTCTAGACAATCAGTGTCGTCTTCATTAAGAATTGTTTAAGCTGGCAAAGTAACATGAAGGCATCAGAAACGTTACGAACGTTCACAATTCGTCACAAAAAAAAAATCGCCACAGGTGACAGACGCCCCACATTTCTGACAATTTAAAATAACATTGCACAGTATGGTGTAGCAGGCGCATCATTAAGTTAGCTATCTTCTGCTTAAGCAAAGTAACACACACACACACACACACACTTTAAAGCATGTCAAGGCTCAAGAGGAGAATGTCCACTGAACACGCATCAGGACCATGAACAAACGTTTTTCTTGCACTTGGCACATGTACATGCAAAGCTACTCGACATGATACAGCTGTAGCTTAAACTTTTCTCTCGCTGTAGTATTTTATAGCAAAGGTGTCAGAAATAAAAAAAGCCACAAATGGGGGGACCGGACATTGAAACATCTATACATGATAGACGAGAAGGCTACAGCTAGGCTCGCTTATGAAATGCCCCCCGTCTTCTCAACCCCTTTCACATAGCAGCGCCAGAGGAGGAAGAAACGCGCTCCCTCTGAAATGTGTAACTCTGTGGTTTATTATTATTATTTTTATTTATTTTTTCCCGCCCCATGGCATCATCAGGGATGCGCAGGGGTTAGAGCTCTCAGTCCGTCTCCAGGATTAGCGGAGGCTGCTCGTTTTCTTCATCCAGGTGCAGGGCGTTGATGTCGTCTTCCACGCCGGCTCCACCCACTGCTCCCTGATCCTCAGGGTAACCTGGATGAAAAACAAAAAAACAACATAGTCGTGTACGTGTTACACACACAGGGTTAAACAAAGAGCTACAAAAATGAAAGTGTTTTGTACCTTTGGCAATGGCAGTGCTGTAGGTTTGTGCCACTAGTGGGCGCTCATGACATGTCTGCTCCAGAATTTCATTTGCAGGTTCAGCGCTTCCATCTAATCTGGAAATGAGACGATTCGGATAATACATTTTAGAAAACGAGATTAGACTTAATTACATCATTCCAGACTTGCCTACTATGAGTCTGTGGACAATTATAGTGTGTACACACACACACATTCCAATGAATTGAAACAAAACTACTACACCATTACAATATATTGGAATGATTATCACATGACTAAATTTAAGATTATATCAATTAGTTCTGAACAGTTAATTGCATAAAAACCAAAACTGCTAAATGGACCTGTGCAATTATTTAATCGCAAAACGCTGCAATTTATTCCAGGTAATAAAGTCATAATCTGGAATTTACAGTGTTTGTCAATAATTGTACAAAAAAAAAAAATTATACATATACATATTAGGGATGCACCGAAATTTCGGCCGCCGAAAATTTTCGGCCGAAATAGCATTATCGGTTTCGGCCGAAACGTAAGAAAGCGCCGAAAATAAAAGCCTAAATTGTCGCCACGCCTCTCCCATCCTCCCGTCTCGTTCGCGCTGTCATTACGCATCAAACACGGAGTATGTCGGCGGTTTGGAAGCAAGTTTTGTTATTGTTAAACAGCCTTATTACTGTTATTTATTATCAATAAAAGTTTGATTGCTTAATTAATTTGTAGTTTTTTTAATACAAACAAAAAGAAAATATTTTAAACATGTTTTTTAATGAAGCCATTTTCGGTTTTGGTATCGGTTTTCGGCCAAGTGCATCCAAAAATTTCGGTTTCGTTTTCGGCCCAGAATTTTCATTTCGGTGCATCCCTAATACATATACATATATATATATATATATATATATATATGGTGAGCATTCTCCTAAGGAGACGAGGTACGTGTTATTGTATTAGGTGTTGAGTCTGGATGAGCGCATTACTTGTGCTGCTTCATGAGGGTACACTCCCCACCCTCCTGTGGGTCTAGGTTGTACAGGTACAGGTAGCCGTCGGACGCCGCCACCAAAAGACGCGGAATCTTCTGGATTCTGGAGAAGATAAATAAAACTATTTGTTCTGCATCAAGTGCTGCGTTAATCCAACATTCACAAAAACTACATGATGAACTCACACGGCCAGAGCACAGATGTTCTTGTGTCCTGAAAATGGCAGTCTGACGGTGGCGAAGGCCCGCCCCTGCGTGAACATCTCAGACACCTGAGCAGGCAGGTACGTGGTCGACGCCATCAGTACTTTCCCGAAGTAGCCCGTCCAAGTGGTGGGTTCCTCCTGCGGCCTGATGAGAGGGAAAAAAAAGTACTCGTACAAACTGCACTCAGCTGTAACTCATCCTTGATCACATCTGGTATGCTTCCCTTTTCAATTCTATTTTATTACTGTACATATTGTAAATTTGACAGCTAAGGTTTTCTATGGTTCCTATATTTGTACGAGTTTTCTCTTTTTTAATTATATTTGTGCATCACTTTACTTTTTAATATCCTTTTTTTTTTTTACTTTTTAAGTCACGAGTGGTACAAGCGGTTTTATTTGTATTTGTTTTCGGCGAATCAGGGCTCGCCACAGCGAATCATCTGCCTCATCTTACTCTGTTCTCTGCTTCCTCTTCTCTCACCCCAACTAACTTCCTGTCCTCTCTTACTACATCTATAAATCTCTTCTTTGGTCTTCCTCTAGACCTCCTGCCTGGCAGCTACAACCTCAGCCTCCTTATCTTGCTGCGCTAACCTTCATTCCTCTGCTTTCCAGAGCGTACCTCCACCTTTTTAGATGTTCCTCCACCTGTTCCCTGCTCTCGCTACAAAGCACAATGTCATCTGTAATATGTAATGTAAATAATATTAAATATATCTAATACTTATTTGTATGAAACAAAAAACTATATCCGGGAGATCATTCAGTTAATTCGAGTTAAATTCGCTTATCCTGTGCGAATGCGCCACATGAAACTCAGATGTGTGTGATTTATTATTAGGGGGTAATTTCTAAAATCCTCATGTAATACTAATCCTGTGCAAATCGGATATATTTAATAAAATTTGCATTTTTAATAACAAAATTTAATCAGGGTACAAGATTAAACAAAAAAAAAAGGAGGAGCAGTTTTTTCTTCTAAAAACATGACAGTGAAGATTTTAAAACTCGGTGTGGGTTAAAACGCTAGCACGTACTTTTCTCTCTGTGTCTCCAGCTTGAAGATATGAACTGTCTCGGTGTTGCTCGAGGCAGATAGATAAAGTCCTTCCATACTGAAGGCCAGCGAGCAGATACTCACACATCTGACAGTTAAAAAAGAAAAGTGTATTTAATGTTTTTACATCTTTCCTCAGATTACTGATTAGGCCCTGTTGTTCTACTCTTCCATCGGTTACCTCTTAACTCCCCTCCTGAACTCAAAGAGCTTCTGGCCTTCTGGAATGGAGAACACACGGATGACGGTTCCCTTAAAACACAAACATCAAAGGCGCCAACTTTAATACAAACTTTAACGGGTTAACTGTTAAATTGCTAGACGTTAATTAAAAACCGCGAACCTTCTCAGAAGCCGTGGCTAGTTTTGTTCCGCTCGCGTCGAAAGCCAGGGCCGCTAACGGGCTGTCATGAGCGGGGATCATATTAGCAGCTCTCTGGAAAAGAAG
Source organism: Clarias gariepinus (assembly GCF_024256425.1). Lineage (NCBI taxonomy): Eukaryota > Metazoa > Chordata > Actinopteri > Siluriformes > Clariidae > Clarias > Clarias gariepinus. The sequence continues at coordinate 20,300,003 of NC_071102.1, read as the reverse complement.
AATATATTTAAAAAAAAAAAATCATATTCATGCTGCATTGAAGGTTTACAAACGATTTAATCATTCTCATAAGCATTAGTTCAATTGATTCATGACATGAAGAATTGAAACCTACCAGATTAACAGTGTCAAAAACCTGCACTTCGCCTATCGTCGCACTTCCTGGATACGCCAGGTAGCAGTTGTCGTTGCTGATCGAAAGCGAGCACAATCCTAAAATCAAAGCGAGATCAAACCAGTTAAAACAAAAAAAATTATTTCGTTTTTTAAGTTTCTCCCACAAAAAGAAAAAAAAAAACTAAACACGAACTTTCTGCTAAAGCGTCCCGCTGCGCATGGTTTAGACCGTTTCAGTTCCCTGAGCTTCGGGAATAAAGAACTGTAAAAATCTACCAACATCCTGTTGTGAAAGAAGATCCTGCTTTTGCTTTGAGACACACAGATGCGTTCTCGAAGTGTGTGTGTGTGTGTGTACACAACAGTGCGAGTGGAGCAGGTTTAAGAGATCTGCGCACCTGATGGGTTTGGAGGAGTCTCCCGGATTGTATGCAGCACTTTCATATCCCTGATGTTGTGGATGTACAGTGATTCTTCCAGACATACTATCAACCTCTGTTTAAAAAGAAATAACACCTGTTAGACACCTACAGCACCACAATCACAGAATAGGGAATGAGATTTAAGCGGCTATGATCCCTCACAATCAACACGTGTATGTGTGTGATGCTGTGCTTGTGCTTACCTGTCTGTTTAGTTTTACAGCCAGTATAGTGTTAGAGTAGCTGTAGTTACAGATCTCAGTTCCCTTCTTGAAATGACAGACTTTGAGCTTCCTAGGTGCCTTGAGGCTCACAATAGCAACAAGGCTACTGGAGAACAGTCTTTCCACGATACACACATCTTCTGTGTCAGCTATGGAAGGACGAGACGACACAAAACATGTTAAAAGATGTTTACATCATGATATGACATCATTTAAAGGCAAAAGTGAAGAAAAATAATGTATGCACACTTCAGGAAAAGAAAATCTTGTTTTAATATTTTAATACTAAATTTATTGCTACGCATTATATTATATTGATATTTATAATATGATAATTGTTCTGATAATTGTTCGGCGTGCTAAGAAAACTTTCTAAATTAATGGTATCCAAGCACTAGTGAAACACTGGGATAATAAGTGCATTAGTGTAGCAGGGGATTATCTGTTTTTTGTTTTGGTTTACTTTTATGGCAACTTGAAACTATTACTCCATTAAACAGATGAAAAAAATCTCCAAGGTTTGTTAATCATAAAATTGTTGTGCAAGACTCATAAAATCACTCAAACGTTCTCGTAAACGAGGAAGCGTCTGTTCGATCAGCTCAGCCTGTGTTCTGTGAGCTGGTCAAACAGATCAACGATTTTTATATTTGATTTGTCAGGAGGATCAGCATCAACGCAGCTGATGTAAAGTACTACATCTCTTTTAATTGACGCTCAAAGTAAACATGTTGTATATGTAATCTACTCAGGATAAGATAAGATACTTACTGCATTCGTAAATCTGTTCCAATTTGTCAACCGATGACAAAGAGAAAAACTTGTATCCTGATTTTGTACCAACAGCTAAGGACCTGTTTGAGAAAGAGAAGATAATTACAAAAAAATCTTCCAAATTTTATACCAAATCAACCAAAACAACCAAAATCCTTTCTCTCTTAAAGCAGAAAACACTGACGGCTTGTTGACAAAAGGCCTCATACTGTTACAGCCTTCACACTTTAACATAACCACATAACGTGTGTCTCAAATGTACGCTAGCAAAATAAACAGGGTTTTATAAGCAAAATCAGCAAGATCTGTACGTTAACAACAAAGAAGAGATTGAAGATATATTTGGCTTATGTTTTACCTCAAAGAATCAGTGGACAAAAGTAAAAGATTATTATAAAAACTCTTTTTAAAATGCTAAATTGTTTCAGGTATGCCATGTTTAGTATGAGGGATGGGACTCCACCACCCGTGATGATGTAATGAATTATTTAAAAATCTATTTCAGAGTTAGCGTGGCATTACATTAATCAGCGCACACACACAAAAAAAACAGGATTTATAACTGAATTTTTTTTTTCAATCTCTGCTTAGTATTTTTCCAAAATTTTTATGTCATTAAATAAAGGCAGCGTTGACATACGAGACCAATTTAAAAGACGTAATAACAGGGTCAATTTGGCTATAGGCTAAATATGCTAAAATTTGACAAATTACTTTTTGATCAGCAAGTTTAACAGGGCTCTGCAAGTGCGGAGCTAATTTTGTGGTCCGTCTGGTTTGTCTCTATTTTTAAATGCTTGCCAGTAATTTGCAGAAATTTGTTATTTCGGTAATTCTGTAATTAAATTAGTCTTTCGGCTGCTCCCGTCGAGGGGTCACCACAAGGGACCATTCGATCCATACACACACACACACACACACACACACACACACAACTTGACAGGTTTTTACATCGAATGCTTTTCCTGAAACATCCAGCGGCTGGGAATTGAACCTGGGCCTTTCACACAGCAGGCAAGAAACCCATCAATGAGCCACCAATGGCCCATAAATATACAGAAATTTACTTCAAAAATATACTTCGAAATTTACTCTGTGCAAATAGAACCTAAAAAGTGACTTATTTCACATAAACACAAACATCTTTACGGTGAACTTTGGCAAGATGTGTCAACTTTGGTCAAGTGTGTATTCTGTGATCTCACGCACACACACACACACACACGTAGTATTACATGGCTATGCTGATTTCACACTGACATAGTGGGCGTGTCAATAAAATGATTGACAGACGGTCCATCCAAACCCAAACAAGCACAGATAGGAGGCTCTAAACAGGCTTTCTTTGTCATGCTCTAGACCAGGGCTGAGCCTTAAAACTTTTTTTTTTTAAACTGTATAATTTAAATATTCCAGGATTATTTCTATAAAACAAAGATTTCAATCTTTGCACCTTTAACACAAACTGCCTGAGGTACCACAGTAAAGTCATGCAGCTGCGCAGTACACAAGTTAATGTTAGCTGCTAGCAATGACTGACCAAAGCTAGTGGACATTAGCTTAGGGCTAAACATGCAGGGAAAACATATGCAAAGATATAACATAACTTAATAACTATAAATATCTGCTACTTCATTTACGCTTAATAAACGTATTAGCGTTTTTACAACCGTGAGAGTTTTTTGTATTTACATCATATCTAACGCACTGCTTAAGCTAGAAAAAATGCATTTAGTTTTTCGATTTTGTTTTATTAATTACCCAACTGAATATTATAAATATAATTCACACGACTGACGCATTAGCGTGACACAATGTCATAATTAGCTGTCAGTAACAGAAGCCGAATGAGACGCTAAAGCAGGCCCTCATCCCCGAGCCCCAGTGCCGCGGCTCCCCGCTCAGCCTTACGTGTTGTCCTGGTTAAAGTTGGCGAAGAGCAGCTGGCTGCAGCCGGCCTCTCCGCTCTGACTGGCCAGGTTCATGAGCACACCATCTACAAGTCAAGTCAAAATCGAAATGGCAGTAAATATGGAAAGTTTTTTTTTTTTTTTTAAATAATAATAATGATAGCTCCACAGGCTAATCACTAACGAAGAGATTTAGTGCCCCCTCACATCCCTCAGTGGTGCTGTTGTTTTCCTGCTCAAGTGTTTGCACTCTATTCTAATGCGCATGCGCAGTGGGAACAGCGTGCCTCCTGTCAGTACACATTTAAAGAGAAAGTCTGTGTGGTGGAAGGAAATATGTTCATGATTGTTAATAACTGATGGTATTACTAACACAATTTTCAAGTTTTTTTCGATTATAAGATATTATTCATATTATTTCCTATATGATTACAAACAACTAACCCACAGACAAAAAAAGAAGGAAACATAAGCAAGTGTTATGCGCTTGAGCAAATTAGGACATAAATACACATGTGCAGGAATCATTGGATAAATAAGGAAAAATAAAAAAGTGACATATTTTGAGAGTAGAAAGTAATGGCACCTCCAGGGGCTGGGTTCGAATCCTACCTCGGGGTGTGTGTGTGTGTGTGTTTGTGTGTGGAGATGTTTTCCCCGTGCTTGATAGGTTTCCTCAGGTACTCCGGTACCACAGACAATTTCCCATAATGTGTGCATGTGTGTGTGGTGTCTGCATGTGTGCCCTGTTCAGGGTGTACCCTGCCTCGTGCCCAAAGTTTCCTGGGACCTTCCTGGGACTCACCCGACCGCCTGTGACCCTGTACAGGATAAGCTGTGTACAAGATAAATGACTACATGAAAAAAGAAAACAAACATTATATTTTTACTTGCTCCATAATCATTTTTCCCTCATTACGGACCTTCATAAGTCAGTGTGCCAAAAGGCATCGTCCTGTGTACATAGGGAGCGGTGCAACTGGTGCTATTCTGACCACATCCATTATTACATCTGTTATTTCATCATGGACAGCAAGTTGGAATGATTGTCCGAGAACAATCCACATTTTTGTTGCCATCATGTGTGTGTCATACGAAACAGTTCAGGCGATCCTCCTATGGGATTTGAACATATGCCGTGTTGCTGCCAAGGTCAACCCAGGCTGCTGACCCAGGAGCAGAAGGAACATCGCATCGAAGTCTGCAGAGAACTCTGTCAGCATGTCGTGGATGACCTGTCCTTCATGTCGAGGATCATTACAAGTGATGAATCCTGGGTGTACCTTCCTGACACGAAGCAATAGTCTTCACAATGGGAAAGCTGGTCATCTCCATGACCAAAAAAAGGCGAGGCAGCTTCGCAGCTTGACCAAGTGTATACTTGATCATATTTTTCAACATTTGTAAAATTTTTATATTGTTTATATTTAAGGATAATAAGTGATACATATTTAATCTAATCTAATCTAATCTATTCTAATCTTATTTTATGTAATCTCATACTTAAGGATATCAGCCTATACATAATATCATGTATATTTACTGGTTAAAAATAACCCTATCCCTAGTATATTTACTGGTTATATATGGCATACAATCATATAAAAAAAAAATTTTGGTGAGGATTTTTTTCAGATTCTCTCCCTGATTTATTTGTATTCAATTTCCACCTATCACTAGGGGGCTCCCACATTAAAGCTACTTACTACCAGTTAGTCAGGGAGGACCAAAGACTATTACTGTTTCCTCGGAACAACGTGACATCAGCTGGACACATCTTTTATAAAATGCTCGCTCACCCATTGTTGGGGGTGGCGTAACACACTCGGAGGACAGCGCTATCTGCTCCTTCCACTTGTGTGAGCTTACAGATGCCATGATTGGCTGTAAAGCTGTGATTGATGAGAGAGGCTAAATGCCTCCCATCCCACCGTGCACAGCTGAGATAAAGCTCTGTCTAGGCCCCCGGCTGCAGGAGGCTACAGCATCATCCAGGAACCTAAAACTAGCAAACGGCAAATAATAGGGCGAGCACTTTAACCCTGGGCCACTCGGGGGCCCAATATATTAAAAAATAAAACAGAAATTCTGTTTGTTTGGGCAGCGGGTGGTGCGTGGCCGGTGGTGTTTGCACAGGTAGTCACATGTGATTATCAGCATTTATGTCATACTATGGGCGTGTCACAGGCATACCTTACCAACCGTAACAATAGGCAGCGTCATCTGCAGCGAAAACAGGGATGGGGCCAAACCTGGATCAGGCTGAGAAGCATCTACAGTGGACAAGCACATATGACAGGCAGAAGTGAGGGCTGCCAAAACATTGGAGCAGCCTGAGGAGCGGCCGCGAGTTGACCGCACACTCCATTCACGGATCAAATTCAAATTAAAATTTTATTTGTCACATACACAAACATACACAGTACGAAATGTAGTGAAATGCATTATACGCCTGCCATTGACCCTAAAAGAGAGTTAAATTTTACAAATAAGAAATAAATATGAATAAAAGAAATACGATAGAAATTAAATAAAAAAATTAAATTAAACTAGGAAAAATAGAACTAAAAATAAAAATAGAATGTGCTAGGAAAAAAAATAGAACTAAAAATAAAAATAGAAATATGATGTACAAAATAGAAATATACTGTGCAAATTGAAATATACGGTACGGTGTGTGCAAATATGCATAGAGCAAAGTGTCTTAGTGCAGAGGTTATTAAAGTGTCTTTGTGCACTGGTCCAGGATGTAAACGTAAAACTGTAAAATGTAGTGTAGTTGTGAAGGTAGGTGTGCAAGGTTATTAAAGTGTCTTTGTGCAATGGTCCAGGATGTAACGTACGACATGTAGTGTATATATGAAGGAAGGTGAGCGTGTAATTGTCCATAGTGTTCATGGATGTAAGAAGATTGATAGATTTGACCAATTATGAAAATATTGTGTAGTTCTGCATAGTGGTGTGGTTGTGGTTGAGAGACCTTATCGCCTGAGGGAAGAAGCTCCTCCTCAGTCTCTCTGTGTTGGCCTTCAAGGAGCGGAATCGCTTCCCAGACCGCAACAGAGTAAACAGTCCGTTATTGGGGTGGCTGAGGTCCTTCACGATCTTCCTGGCCTTGGTCAAGCACCGCTTGCTGTAAATCGATTGCAGGTCAGGGAGCTCGATGCGGATGATGCGCTCAGCTGATCGCACCACCCTCTGTAGAGCTCGTCTGTCCTGCATGGTGCTGTTCCCGAACCAGGTCGTGATATTTCCCGTCAGGATGCTCTCGATGGTGCAGGAGTAGAAATTCCTGAGCACCTTGGAGGGCAGTCTAAAGTCTCTCAAGCGTCTGAGGTGGTAGAGACGCTGTCGGGCCTTTTTTACCACGGTGTTGATGTGACAGGACCATGCCAGGTCCTGCGTGATGTGAACACCGAGGTATCTGAAGCTGTCCACTCTCTCCACAGGGCTCCTGTTGATGACGGGGGTCTGGTAGTTCCTCACCTGCTTTGTACTAAAGTCCACTATCAGCTCCTTTGTCTTACTGACGTTCAGGAGGAGATTGTTTCTCTGGCACCAGTTCTCCAGATTTCCAACCTCCTCCAGGTAGGCCGTCTCATCGTTGTTCGTGATCAGGCCCACCACAACAGTGTCGTCAGCAAACTTGATGATGGTGGTGGAGCTGGTAGTGGCCACGCAGTCGTGGGTGTACAGAGAGTACAGCAGGGGGCTCAGAACACAACCCTGGGGGGCTCCAGTGCTGAGAGTGAGGGAGGCTGAGACATGTCCGCCCATCCTTACTGCCTGTGGTCTGCCAGTTAGGAAGTTGGAGATCCACTGACACATAGATGAGCTGAGTCCCAGGTGCTCCAGCTTGGTGGTAAGTGTGGAGGGAATTATGGTATTAAATGCAGAACTGTAGTCGATGAAGAGCATTTTCACATAATTCCCCCTCCGAGTGTCCAGGTGAGTGAGAGATGTATGGAGGAGATGAGAGATTGCATCGTCCGTGGAACGGTTTGGACGATAAGCAAACTGTAGTGGGTCGAGTGTGTCTGGTAGTGAAGAGATGATGAAGTCTCTGACCAGGCGTTCAAAGCACTTCATCACTACTGAAGTGAGGGCTACAGGGCGATAATCATTGAGGGAAGCAGGATGAGGTTTCTTTGGGACAGGAACAATAATGGACTCTTTGAAGCATGTGGGGATCACCGACTGAGATAAAGAGATGTTGAATATCTCAGTGAACACAGGTGCTAGCTGGTCTGCGCAGGCTCTGAGAATACGGCCTGAGATGCCGTCTGGTCCTGCTGCTTTCCTGGTGTTCACTCTCTTGAAGGCTCTCCTCACGTCATGCTCGGTGATGATCACGTCATGCTCGGTGATGATAATAGTAGTCGCAAGTTACCTTTAGTAAGTTATAAGAGAAGAGAGCTTTGAAAGATATTAAAGGTTTTAGAGATACAAAACCTTTAAATTTTATTGTAAACATTTGTGCAACCTTTAACACTTTGAAATCAACTTTCAAAATTTTTGGTGAATAAATTTTTTTAATGTCAATAAGTTTTGGCATCAAACACTTTTTAAAGCCATGGAATTGTGACTTAGGCGTCACGTTAGCATAATGGTTAGCACTGTTGCCTTGCACCTCCAGGGTCCGTGTTTGTTTCCCACCTCGGGTTTGTGTGCATGGTTTTTGTGCATATGTTCCTTCGTGTAATCCAGTTTTCTCCCACAGTCCAAAGACATGCAAGTTAGGCCAAAATCGTCCATAATGTGTGAATGAGCGTGTGTGTAACGCGGACCCCATCCAGGATGTACGCCTCCTCGTGTAAGTCTCCTGGTATAGGCTCCAGGCCCCTGCGACCCTGTATACAGGATGAAGCGGAATAGATGATGAGTAAATGGAAGTGAGTAAATTGTGATTTAAGAATCAAAATAAAAACAATGAATTTTATACATACTTTTTGAAAACCACCATGTAGATGATTACTTGAACATTGCTGACTAAACTAACATAACTCATTGTACTCCCATCAACTGTTGAATTGAACAGCAAAAAAAATGAATGAAAAAATATCTTATCTACAGAAACAGGTCACAATGAACTCAAAATTTTTTTTCGACATTAAACAAGGCTAACACAATGGAACTTTGATAGTAGTTGTAATGTAATGCATTTTCCTTCTTTTGCCTTGTTATTTCATGTTTCCATCTTCGTGCTCAAGAACACGCCTCTGTTCAGGGTCTCTATAAATCTCCTCTCTTCTCTTTTTTTGCACGCCCTATTCCTTCCTTCGTTCTTGCCATACTTGCCTGAAATTAATAAATTATTCAGATATATTTATTTTGCCTCAAATGTCCTTAAACAGCTTCATTAAACACAATCTAACTTTACTGTTTTTTTTATCTTATCCTGCACATAATAAATGTGTAACAGTTTTTTTAACTAATACAAAAAAACCCATTTAATACAATGACACAAATACAGAGTGCACAATTATAAGCTGTTGGTTATCTATAAATATGTGTAGTAAATATTAGCAGATTGTACACTACTGGGAAAATTTTTTTTTTAATAATGAATCATGCAACAAAATTAATAATAACATGTTTTGTTAAAGAAAATGTTAAAAGTATTTTAAGTAGTAAAATAAAACCTACTTTCGACAATACTGTCACACAGCCAGTCACAACCATCAGATGAATCTCCTGATGGAGTTGACAAAATCCAAACATCCGAGATCTTAAAAATATAAATAATGATCAAACTTACAAGAACCTGAGCAGTTGGACAGAATTTAGAACAAACCGGGAGTCATGACGGGGACATTAGAGTTTCAGTTGAACACAAGATTGCCTGAATTGATTTATTTTTTTTAAATGTCTGATAGAAACTTAGGACACAAATAAAAAATTAAAGTTAGTTATGTAATGAATTATTTTAAGAGCCATTAATTAATTAATTTGTGCTTATTTTACTTAGCATCCAATACGTGATTTTTTTCATATATCACTGTTTTTTTTTTGTTTGTTTTTTTTGCCATTTGAAAAATGTGAACTATTTTGTTATGGTTAGTTGATTCAGCTTATACAACTCAAGATCATAAACAAAATTATTTAATTATTAAGTAAATCATTTCTGAATTTTACACAAAAACACTATGAAACAATATGTGCTGGACAAGTTTTGTCCCAGTTCTCAAGAGAGAGAGAGAGAGAGAGAGAGAGAGAGAGATGTACATGCTGTCTATTTCAATTTGAACTTGGATGTCATCAGTTTTGAAAGTGAGTATACAAATGCACATTCAGACTTCAGCTTCATTTTAATTAAGAAAAAAACAGTCAGGGAAGTCAGGAATGTAATGTCCTCTTATGTTTTCATCTATAAAAAAAAAACCCTATTTAATGGCATCATGTCCTCCTGGTGCAGGTTTAACCTCATGAGACATTTCTCTTTACTGTTTCTCTTTATTAACCCCTGATAGATATGAACTTTATTGTCTTCAAATTGAAAGAAGCTTGGCAAAAGAATTATACCTAACAGTCCACATATGAGTGGACAATGTTTTTTGTTTAAGTTTTGTTTTCTTATTTCAAATATAGATGTCAGTCAGTGTGTGTGTGTTGGATGGTTGAAAATGTTCCTCTGGTTTATTTTATACACAGCACACAGTTACCTTTAGATAAGAAATATACTTTACAGGCAGTTTTTAAAAGTAGAGATAACATCCGTTAGACTGTGAATGACATCTTGTAGAGAACAGAAACGATCACAATCTGAATAAATATATGTCAAAAGTTTTTTACTTTACCTTATCAGGGGTCACCCAGAAGATGATGTAGAGCAACTTTCTGGGTTCCTTTAAAAGTTATACCTCATGTTTGTTTGTCCCTGCCACCTCTAGCTCCCAGAAAACCACAGACTGTGCTAATGTTTCAGTTCATTTTAATTCTCCTTATCCCATTAGAGCAAACAGAATTAATGGCTAAATAGATTCGATATTGTCTTGGGATAGTATGGATGATGTATTTTTTTAACAGTTAGTTTAAATAATAATCATTATTCTTTATCTGTAACCCAAGCAACGCGAAAAAAAGAATTTGCACATAATATTCAATAAAATATTACCATTTAACATGATAAATGATACAATATGTGCATATAAATCAGGAAGCATGATAATAGCATCCTCTCATTCATCAGTTTGTTGTTTCATGAGTGAAGCGAGATTTTACTATGTTAGACTGCAAATACTCACTCACTCGTCTTCTATACCGCTTTATCCTTTAGGTCGCGGGGACCTGGAGCCTATCCCAGGAGACTTAGGGTACGAGGGGGACACACACACACACCCACACACACACACACACACACACACACACATACACACACATACAAGACTGCAAATAGTCAAATAAAACATCTTTATGTGTGATAGATAAGAATTAACAATAAGCACAAACTGTAAAATAAAATTGTAATATTTAAAGATATTTAAAAAGTAAACTGACACCCGTAAATTGAATGACATCATCTTTGGCATAATTTTTCCAGCTGATGGAACTTTTAAACTTTTTCCCGGTCAGTGATTTGGGATGTTTCTGTTCCGTACTCTGCCGTTTACTCTTAGACTTGTAGTGATGAATCCGTGTCTCATCACCAGTAATGATTCTCTTTGAAAAACCTTCATAAGAGTATCGCTTCACATTTTTAAAATGTTTTTTACAGTTATCCAAACACATCCGTTAGTTTTTCGGGTGCTGCAGTCGAGGGGTCGCCGCAGCAGACCATCCAATGGGAAGGCCTGGCTCACAAACTCCGTTCCAGTTCATCCCAAAGGGTTGAGATGGGGTTGCGGTCAGGGGTCTGTGTTCGGGCCGGTCGAGTTCTTCCACACCCAACTCATCAAACCATGTCCTTATAGTCCTTGCTTTGTGCACTGGGGCGGAGTCATGTTGGAATAGAAAGGGGCCTTCAACAAACTGTCATCACAACGTTGCATACATAGAAGCGCACTGTAGCATTGCCAAGATGTCTTAGTATACTGAAACAGGTAGTTTAGTAGGTGCTCCAGGACCAGGGAAGGAACCTGCATAACAGACTCTCGACCAGACGAGGGCGCACTTGAAGCACCAAACAGCCAAGATCTGCACGGAATTCTTATCTTTGAAGTTTCCTGCGTGTTTGAGCAAGTTATTGATGAGTCTGAATAACTGCGATCATGTATAATAAATAGTAGCTCTTATAGTAGAGAAATGAGTTTAGACGTATTTAAGTATCTAGCACTGATGCTTCAGAATAAGGGGTAATAATAATAATAATAATAATAATAGTCTTTTTAATTCTTTTAATTCATTTTTGTTTAAAGTGCAGCTCTGTTGATGTCTCATGCATTGCAATTGTGTACAAAAGTGATCCTTTGATTGTGTGTGTGTGTGTGTGTGTGTGTGTGTGTGTGTGTGTGTGTGTTTGCTAATGCATGCCCTATTTTTCCCCCCTCCAGATGAGCAAGTGGGCGGTCGGAGGATTTCATATTATCTCTGTAGCACAACAGGAGCATGATGATGTCATGGCTGTGCTTTTCAGGAACTTTTGGAGTAAAGAAGGCACTCGGATCTCGAGCTGAAGGAAGGAAAGTGCTGCACACACACACACACACACACACAGACACATACACACACACACACACACACTGTTCATCTACAGCATGGATTTCAGGAATACTAAGTATGGAAGGTAAAGTGCATTCAAGTTTTCAGCCTCAGCTTTACTTGCTGTGAGTATCTATCTATCTATCTATCTATCTATCTATCTATCTACCTACCTACCTACCTACCTACCTACCCACCTATCTATCTATCTATCTATCTATCTATCTATCTATCTATCTACCCATCTTAAGCATTGAGCTGATCTTTATTCATTCTATCACAGGTTGTAATCATCTTGCTCTCTCCAAAAAGTCACTCAGTGTTAACAAAAGTTAACACAGATCACTAGTTTAAACCTTTGTTGCAATGAAGTTGGATTATCCCGTATGCAGTGTACCGGGTGAACACAAAGTCTTTACTTAATTTACATGTATCCTCTGCCAGGGACAAACATGTACATTATTTGCAGTGTATTATTATTGCAAACATGTGGTTTATTGCAAATAATATAAAGAAAATTCCATTGCCTTGTCCATGACATTTGTGCGTTGATTTTTTTAATCTTTGTTTATACTGTACATAATCAAGGACTCACACTGTAGTTTAAGGATCAGAGCTGCGTGCTTTGGACTGTGTGGAAAGGATGTTAACAGGATGGGGTAGCGTTTCCTTCAGGACAAGCAAAGCTTGTTTTTATTGTCCTTTTTTTCTGTTCCATTCACTTCTACAGTGTTGAAGGAGGGTTTAGAAAACAGCCTGATGGGTCAGTTCTCACATGACTGTACTGAACAGCACTGATGTCTCGCACATCCGCATGTTATGGAATAGAATGTGAATGGCTTTGGTGGGTTTCCTCCCACAGTCCAAAGACAGTTGAGGGGTCGCCATTCGATCCACACACCACCTGACGCACCCCTCCTATTTCATCCGGCCTTGGAACCTTCTAAAGTTTAAGAAGATTGTAATAAGCTGTATAGCTTCCCATGTCTATCAAAACGTTTATTTGCTATTTAAAGCATGCACGTATTCCCCTTGATATTAAACCGCCCTGCTTATAGCTGCAGTCTAACACTCCTGAACCACACGGCATTTTCAGTGTTCATTTACACACTACTCATTTCTTGCATTCTCTTCAGGACCAGACACGTCATGTTCTTTATACACGCATGACATTACTGTATCTGTGTGCATCTGTAAACTGGTACATACTGTACTAAATGACCTTATTCGTGTGTATACAGTATTATTATGGCATATGAAACTATGAAGCTTTTTAAAAGTTTGATTATGCCATTATAAACACAATGGTGTCCTTAAATATTTATGACCCCAGACTCAAAGCAAGGGTGTGTTCTAGCTCGGGACTAAAGAGGTTTCCATTGTGTCTGTGAAGCGGTAATTGGTAATAAGGAATAAAACATGACAGGGAGTGCTGTTATTGGAAAATATTTATTGGTGATACCGTTACAACGCCAAAGATTATCACTTCCCCATGCAGTGTGTGTGTGTGTGTGTGTGTGTGTGAAATATTTTTTCCACAATCATACAACAAGCACATATCACAAAACTTTATTCATTAATTATTAAAAATGTCATATTTTGGTCATTTATTTTTACATTTAATGGTGCAGAATGATCAACCGATGTATATATTAATTCAAGATTACTTTTATTGCTAAATAATTTTAACAATACAGCCTAATGCATACCGCCAACAAGTAATTATACACATATAAGCTGAAAAACATGTTAGCAAATATTTGTAAGTCCATGAGTTCACAGAAGAGAATGTACAGTTGTAGAAATAAACTAGTGATGCAGAAGCGCTCGACATTAATACAATCAGAATTAGTAGTGCAAATAGATTTGTTATGGAGTAAAAGATTATTAAAGTGGTTAATTTTAAGTCGTATTTAATGTATTATATCATGATCATCTACAGTAGATGTCCTTGTAAACAATCTGTTACTAAAGAAATGATAATAAGTTAGAATTAATATATAAAAGTCATTTAAATAATAGAACTATGAGGCTGTTATAGAATATTAATCCAATCAGATGTGAGAGTTTAAAGGTGCTTTTGTATAAAATACATAATTAATGGAAACATTGCAGTCATAAGAGACTACTGACAATCCTGTGACTTCCATCTTTGGTATTTTTAACACAATAAATTAATATTGTGATGTAATATTTTCCACATATACCTGTACATTAGCAGGGAAAGAACTGATTTCTATATTGAGTTCATTTGAGCTCAGCTACTGTGGGACCTGGGATTCTTTAACAGAACAGGACGTGAGAGCAGGAATGTTGAAGTCGGAGGCCCATGATCGGGGCATTACCCCCCTTACATAACTTCAGATTACAACACAAGTCCAGTCGGGGTGAATGAGGTGACATAATTGCGCCATAAAAAAGTAATAACAAAGAGTATGATCACAAACAATATCTCAGTTGAATTGGAAAAAAATGTCCTGAATAGTTAAAGACGTTCAACAATACATGTCAATATGGCAGTGTGTGTGAGAGACGGCAACTGTGCTATTTTTAAGGGGAATTTTGGACTTGGATCCCAGAACGGCTCTATTAATCATCTATTGAGGCACAGAGATCGAGATGGCTTTGCTCCACCAGGCACTGGCATGGCGGTCACTTTTTCAGCGCATCACTGTTTTATTACAGCGGGCAGAGCCGAGCCTAAAACCACTGCTGCTGCTTACAAACCGTGCAGGGACCAATAAATATATAGAATGACTTTATCATTAAGGGAACAAATATCAGCCTGTTTTCCCAGGCACACCACAGAAAGGTGTGTATACAGTATTTTATACCTTACGTCCACACGCTGAACATAAACGGTTCGAAACTCAACACTCAAATCATTAAAATCATATCCGTCGATGTGCAGCTAAAACAATTTATTCCCTCACATCATGTAGACAGACATTCCAGCAAGAATAGATCAATGTCTGGCTCTTACGTATCCTCATTACACGAACGCTTGGCCTGATGTTCAGCATCCACCGTATGAATCTGTTTCAGTTAATGTGCCAAAAAATATCTTTTACACGGTACAGAAGACAGAATTGTTGACAAAATGTTGTCTGTCAGAATTAGTTGTTCAGTTAGTACAAAGATATGATGCATGTTGAGTTCACGCAACACACCTGGGACCGAGCTATGTATCTAGCTTTCTAATTATCCTCAAGATGTGAAAAATATCCCTCTGTTTGCTTTATAACAGACACAGGCAGGGGAGCACAGGGGGAACAACATGACACTGGGTAAAGTGCTACAGAGACTTTTTATGTTATTACACAAAGTGTGCTAGAAAGAATCTACAGCCAAGTTTCAGAATGACTCACTGTGTTCTTAATAAATCCATCCATCCATCTAGGAACCTCTGTAGTCCAACCAGGAAGGCCAATATGGAGGCCAATGGTGACTGAGGTGGTACAGGTAGGACCAACTTCGGTCAACATTCACACACTCATACACACTATGGGCAATTTGTGAACGCCACTTAGCATAACCTTCATGTCTTTGGACTGTGGAAGAAAACCGGAGAACCCGGAGGAAACCCACCAAGCACGAAGAAAACAAGCAAACCCCCTGCACACAGACCCAGAGGCAGGATTCTGAAGGACCCTGGAGGTTCGAGTTGTCAGTGCTAGCCACTTCACCAGCGTGCCACCAATCTTCTTAATAAATATGTGTTAAAAAAAGTTATTTTCATTACAGGATTGTTTACCTACCGTGCTGTGTTTGTAAATGACAGAATCCAACCTTACACTGTATTTCTTTAATCTCCTTGCCTACAACCAACTCACAGGAAGTTTTAGTTTAGGTTGTTAAAAACAACCTATTATTAAAAATTCACTTTTTAGTCATTTTTAGACCCTCCAGCATGTGTGTGTGTGTGTGTGTGTGTGTGTGTGTGTGTGTGTGTGTGTGTGTGAGGAAAACATTCCTGCTTTTTGTCCTTTTTCAGTTCTTTATTGTCCGGAGTATAAACAAGCCAATTAGATTTAATTAGATTAAAGTTGATGGTTTATCTTTATCCCTCCAGGTTTTAATACTGCACTGGACTCAGTTATTTTAATATTTTAGTAGTTTAATTCACAGCTTTTTGGCCGAACAATATACTGTATTTAAAAAAACCTGAATGTGTTGGATTGTCCCTCTCTCTTCCCCGTATACAGCTAATTTCTGTCTCTCTGTCTCTTTAATGGGAAAGAGAAACAAATCTGCATTTGATTAGACTTCATTAGAGTTGAGCACATTTAAACCAGCCACCCCCCCCCTCCCCCCCTCAACCCCACTGTTGTTCCTAGGACTTGTTCCGGTCGTGTCCACCGTTATATAACAATCTTGCAGACAAATGAAGGATGTTTGGTTGAAAATATCAAATCCCCAAGCCCCTGGTTGTCAAGGTGACCCTGACATCAGTGTTTGGGCAATGTTAAAAAAAGAACAGATTCCACGTGGGATTAGACCTGCCAGTGCCAGGCAACTTCAGTGTGCTGGGAAAATTCCTTTAACGTGATTGGGATTAGAATAACACACTGGACTGGCCTCGTGCACAGACACGCTTACGGTTGGGATTTAGATATTCATTTATCATGTGGAAGACTTGATTCTCTAATTTGAAATAATGGCCTTCAACTTTGAGCAGAAGTATTTAAAATACCCAACCTTACTTAACTCTGCTGTGTCCTGTGTAATTAAAATGATTAAATCAATGACTGCCTTGCCGGGAAGTAAGCATGACTCATTAGATGGGACCGGAGGGGATACGCCTCCACAGGTCAATAATCACTTACGTTTGTGTGCAAACGGGACGAAGATACAGCTATAGCTATTTCATGGGTGTATGTCTGCTTTATGTTGCGTTCAGGACGTCGTTGCCTGCTGTTGTTTCTACGCCCTTGTCAGTCTGCTTATATTACGAGTTGAGACTTACCAGTGTAAATAGTCAGGGCATGTAGCTTCGAAACTATTTGGCAGAGGACTCGTGTTTAGTTTGGCATTGAAGAAGTATGACTGGATTATACATCAGAGCTCAGTTTCCCAAAAGCATTGTAAAAGTAAGTTTAACGTAATGTTCGTGTTCATAACGTTAAAGAATACAGTAGTGCTCTGCTGCTTTAATGGAACTTTCTGTGAGGTTGGGCTGCTAGAACATCTGGAGTTGTGTTCTTTTTAAAGATACTACACTTCGATTTAGTCTCACATTTGTGTAAAAAAGTAAATAACTACAGTAGGATTCATAAATGTAGAGATAGTAATGTAGTAATACATACACAACCTTTCCTAAAGAAAGAGGAATATCATCTTTTTCTTCATTCAGTAGCCGAACAACAACTCGTCCTGAAAGTCCACTTTCTTCGTAAAGTTCATACACTTTAATTCGTGGTAGTTTTATTTTTGAGTCATTCTCAGAAACGGTGACAAAGCTGTCGGTTAGACTGTTGGCCGTGATGAAATCGAAAAAATCCCCACAAAAATGACATCACTGTATAACTTCCTTCAAAATAAATAAATGCTTATCATTATATACATTTTTCTTAGAAACTTTTCCTTGCACCTCAGATTAGAGCCGTTATGAAGCTTTACAGAGCAGAAGTAGCAGATACACATCTCAATATCAACTGTTCAGAGGAGATTAGTGTGAATTTTGGATAAACGCCTTCAGGAGTGTTTTACAGTGTAGAATGAAATAAACATCAGGAAGTTTAAAGGGGTGTACAAACTTTTGACTGGTATTGTAAGTAGGAGGTCTATCAAATATATAAATAAACACAATATACTGTATATTTTTAAAGAGCATAAAACAAAAATAATCATCATTTAGTTCCTTACATTTTATGCCATTTGCACATACAAATTAACAGAATAATTTAATTACGACTTTGGCCACAGAAGAAGGTTTGATCATTTCTCCATGCCAGTGCAGTAAGCAGTTCCTCATTGAGACCCTGATGGAAAGCTGATAGAACACTGGTTTGTTCCACCTGCTCTCTGGTGGTCGAAACAGTGCACACATGTCTTTAGTCCCCTTGTTGTACCTCCTTGCCCTTGTGCATCAAATTCAAAGCTCCTTCTTTTCAACCAAGGGAGCATTTTTTCGGTGAGAAAGTTCAGGAACTGAGCTGTCTTGGTTCGATCTGAAACCTTATGTTACCTGGAGAAATATAATGAGTATTAGAGCAGGGAGCCCTTACACACTGCTGGCTTCTCCAAGTTCTAGTCTGGGTGTGTGATGGGAGAAGCAGTGAGATGATGCAGGGCCGCTGGCTGAACCACATTGGTGGCTTTCATTTGTGGCCTTTTTGATTCTTTGGTGTTACTCATCGATTGTGTAATTAGAGCTTGATACCAATTGAATTTGAGCTCCTGCATCCATGTGACAGTGATGTATTATGTCAGGAATAAATCAGATTTGAATAAACCAAGCAAACAAAACAAATGTGAATCAAAATGAGAAACATATGACAGGCAGCGGTGAGAAGATCAGCAAACAATCAGGGCAAAACCAAATCAGGTTAAAAAACAGGACACTACAGCTTGGTTCAAGGACATAGAGTGTGTACCTCTCAGCGAATTCTTGCATTCAGACTCAGAGTGTGTGTGTGTGTGTGTTTGTGTGTGTATTCGAGTCCAGCTGTACACAGTCAGTAATCAGGTGAACTGGAACGTGTCTCCTGGGATTTGGTGTCCTCAGTGGGAACGTTAGTAAGCCATGCTGAGTTCTGGGAAATGTTCTAAATCTTGTGCGTACATGACATGTTTACAGAGTAACAGAGCAGATCGTGATTATCAGATAAGATGTGTTTGTTGTTTCAGATTCATGAACTCTCGAGTGCCATCCAGCAAAAGGTATCAGCCCACCGAGTATGAACATGCAGCCAACTGCGCTACACATGGAGTGAGTAGACTCTGTCCTGATGGTATTTCAATATACTGTAGGTGGATTTGTGAGGACACGAGGACGACCAGTCAAAAGTTTGTGCACCCCTTCTAACTCCTGATGTTTCTTTCTACACTGTAAAACAACACTGAAGGCGTTTATCCAAAACACACAATAATCTCCTTTGACCAGTTGATATTGAGATGTGTATCTGCTACTTCTGCTCTGTAAAGCTTCATCACGGCTCTAATCTGAGGTGCTGGTTGTTAATTGGTAATTTCTGAGGCTGGTGACTCTAAATGAACTTCTCCTCTACAGCAGAGCTCAGTTTTGGTCTTGTTTTCCTGGGAAGGTCTTCATGAGAGACAGTTTCTTCATGGAGCTTGATGGGTTTTACAAACGCACTCGACACAATACTATTCTTGTAGGAACTGATCCAGAACAGCCAAAAAAAATTATTTATTTACATAATGCCATATGTGTTATTTCATAATTTTAAATAAAAAAATCCAGTATCATTCTAGAATGCAGAAAATAAATCCAAACTTGTGTCCAAACTTGTGACTGGTACTGTATTTCAGAAGATTTTATTTAAAAACAGGTAATAAAATGTTCAGGGGTGCAGGTCATATACGTTATTGTCCCTGAAAAAATTGCTGATCAATGGTAGATTTCATGGATCCATAGAAACGTCTGTACCCCATGATGACCACTGATTGCATTTATTCCCATTTATACGACCGTGGTAGGACCTACAGTCAACATTCACACACTAAAGGCAGTATGGAAACGCCAGTTAACCTAATCTGCACTTATTTGGACTGTGGGAGGAAACCGGTGTACCTAGAAAAACCCACCAAGCACGGGGAGAACATGCAAACTCCACACACACAGACCAGTGATGGAAATCGAACCCTCGACCATGGAGGTGGAAGCCCACAGTGCTAACCACTACAAGCAATAAGCTAGCTAACATTATACAGTCTATACAGTTAGCTGCAACTAAGTTCATCTGTCTCACTGTCTAGAAAAGTAACTTTATTTATTTATTTACACTACAGTCAAAGTTTTATATATAACTGGACTACATTTTATGCCTAAAGAGGTCCTCTATGCAAACCTTCAAGATTTTTTAAATCTTTAAACATTGCTAGCAAACTAAGTGTGTTTAACTACATCTCTGCTCAGAAGTGAACAAGACACTTGTTAAACCACAAGACTTTTGCGAATATGAGTATATAATCTTACAGAGTCAAGCGGAACGGAACCTGAAACCTCCAGCAAGGCCGGTCTTAAATCACTTTAAAGTGTAACAGCACAGATGAAGAAGATCCACCTAGACTCTATATACTACTGTATACACACACACACACACACACACACACACACACACACACACTTTAAGAAGCAGCATTCCTAAGGTAGATTAGCGTAACAGGCAGCGGAGAGGATAGAAGTGTGCTTAATTCACATCCAAACATCCTTTCTGCTGGAGCAGGATGAATGCAGTGTGGACTAATGCAAATAATCGGGCAGTGCAGATTTATTTCCTCCTGAGTCAGTTCTGTCTTGTTTGTTTATGGCAAGTTGTTTTTATGGCTGTGTTTTTGTGGTTTCGGAGCAATGCTGCTGTTTGGACAACATCCTGCTCTCTAATCTTCCTCCCATTCTTTACTGAAGCACATCTGGCGTGACCGACGTACAGCTGTCTCTCTGACGGAAAATCCTCTCTGACCTTTTTATCAGGCTACAGGCATGAAAGGACACCCTGCCCAGACAGAATTTAAACATGACAATGCTTGGGTCAGACGCAGTTTGATATTAGGGAAAGGAAATGATGCGTTGTTTATCTTGTTTAGTGTTGGCTTGATGACTAGGTGATGGCAGGATTTGTTAGGAATGCACAATTAATGATTCATGAATACATACAAGGGAGGCAGAGTGGCGTGGTGGTTAGCACTGTTGCCTCAAACATCCAGCGTCAAGGGTTCGAGTCCCACCTTAGGTCTGTCTGTCTGTCTATCTGTGTGTGAAGTTTGCATGTTCATCCCATGATTGGTGGGTTTCCTTTGGATACTCCGGTTTCCTCACACGGTCCAAAAACATGCAGATTAGGCTATTTGTCCTTGTCAAACATTCCCTAGCTTGTGTGCCCTAAGTCTGCTGGGATAGGCTCCAGGCCTCCTGCCACCCTGTACACAAGATTGAGTGGTATAGATAAAAAGTCAGGATTCATACAAGGAGTCATCGAACCTTCTATAATAAAAAGTGATATAAAGGAGTTAAGAGTTTACCGCACACTCTTTTGGGTCATATTGGGCCGTTAGAAATGTTTAATGACACAGCGATGCTGAAAATACTGTAAGATTGATTTATTTACAGTATAAGTTGAATGGAAGTTAAAGGCAGTGAAGAGTGGCCATGTAAAACCCTCCACTTCTTTTCCCTATTATGAAATGATTAACCAGATTTGCAAATCATATTCAAATTATAGTTGGCATTGTGGTATTTTTCTCATCCATATAAAGTCAGTGGTGGTAAAAGTATTAAGACAAAAAGTGAAATTTAATATTTTAATGACATTCTTGAATTTTTTAAATGATGATAATCAAGATAATAATAATAATAATAATAATAATAATTTATTTGGTGCAATGAAACTGCTAACTGATATATACTGATATATAGTATTTAGTATGAAGTCCTTTATTATTTTAAACCCGCTGGATCCGGCTGGTCATAAAATCAGACTGACGTCTGTGGTACTCTGGTGTCACTCGCACTGTTCACGCCTACTCGATCGCTTTCTGAAGATCATGTAAAGAAGACGGTTTCTTAACTTTCTTCTCCTTTCTTCTTTACCATCATCCAACAGGTTTCTGTTGGGTTTAGGTCTGAAGATGACCAGGGCTACGGCTCCAGACGCTGAATACTCTCTTCATATAGCCACTTTTTTTTTTTACTTAATTAGCACAACTCTTTACATCATTAGTGAAATCATCTCTGTTGTGCACAGGACAAACTATAATACATGCCTTATGTTGTCTTAATTCTTTTGGCCACTACTGTAAATCCAGGGAGACAATTTATCACCTATTTATATATTTTTTTTAGTTTTGGATTATTCCCAGTATCGTGGGCAGTTCGCTGTTGTACTTCCTGTCTGATGACCAATGGGAAAGCATCACAGCATGGCTGTACGGCACTGGACTGTCTGGCTTGTTCATCATGTCCACGATGTTCCACACTGTAAGCTGGAAGAAGAGTCACTTGCAGTAAGTTTTTGCATAGAACATGTTGCTGGAACTCATTTTTGTTCTGAGAGCGTGTAAATATTTAATAAAGTACATGTGCATAAAAATGCACGCACATTTACACCTACACACCCATCATCAGTAAACTTGATATAAAGGTGATAGGAACAGTTCCTGTAACTACAGCAGGTCCTAGAGGTTTACAACAGACAGGAAATAAACATAGTTAAGCAAATGCCAGATGTGTTAAGAAGAGTTCATCTTGAGTGCGACAAACAACTATGTGTCTATATTTAGAAAGAAATTTTAGAGAAAGTCTTTGTAAAAAAAAAAAAAAAAAGTGACATGTTGCTAGAAAAGTTTAACTTCCACAACTTCCTCTATGTATGGAGACGCTTTGGACACCATGTCCACAACATGTATAAAGTTTCCAGTAAAGTAAATCCAGTTAAAATGCTTATCTTTATAGTAAAGGGGACCTATTACACAAAATTCACTTTTTAAGTCATTTTAGACCAAAAATGTGTACATTGTAACCAGTGGCGGCTGCTAGCTTTTGAAACAGGGGAAGCTCATATTAGGGCTTCATCATAAAATTCATTATGTTATTTGTACGTAAATTCTGTCTAGTTTCCCCTTCCACGAGCTACTTTAATTATATGAACGAACTAACTTTCCAATGCTGAAACACTGAGCAAAGTCAAGAAGGATATAATATGTTTTTTAAAATTATTTAAAGAATGATTTGTACAAACAAAAATGGTTTATATCACCAGCAAACAATACAGAGTGCAGCAGTTCATCGTAGCACTTCACCTGCAAATCCGCATGGGCAGTGGCGGACTGGCCATCTGGAGTACCTGGAGTTTTCCCGATGGGCCGCTGGCCAGTGTGGGCCGGCCCAGTCAGTACGCAAATATATAAAAAATGACGGTGTTATGCGTTAAAATGCCCCCCTGCCATGGATTGCCCCCCCATACATAATTGCTATCAAATATTATAGTAGAACATAAATTCATAGGTTTATTATTATCAAATATGATATAAATATTATAATAAACCCTAGTTACGTGACAGCCGTCAAGACCATTATACAATTCTTGTATAATGTTTATTTTGTGGCACATTATTTTTAAGGGCTTTGTCATGAATATAAAAATAAGCATTTATATACAATAAAAATAAATATTGTTTATGATAAAAAATTAGAGTAAACTATTTTTATTATAAAATAAACAATCCAAAAGTATACATGTTGTACAGTAGGCTATATGAAAAAAAATCTATTTTTTTATATACAACATATTTATTTTCATATTGCTTATTTTATTTTATTGTCTCATGTAATTTGTAATTTGTAAGCCATTAACCTATGAATTTATATTCTAATACAATATTTGATAGCGATTAAGTAGGGGGGGCAATCCATGGCAGGGGGGCATTTTAGCGCATAACAACGGAAACCATAATATTGCATCGTTTTCCTACTCATATGAATGAGTGCGTCGATCGCACGGGCGCCGCCGACAGAGAGCGTGTTGTTGCGGGAGAGAGAGGTTGATTTACGACAGCTGTTCACGGGAGTGTAGTCCAGTGTGGGAGATGCATTGTGGGTGTGAAGTTGAACGCGAATGCGAGATGTAAGCTGGAATATAAAACCTGAGTTTTGTTTTCTTTTCAGTACTTTTTAGTTGGATTTAAGTGCGGGAGCCACCCGAAAGTTTGTACTATAACCTGACAATGGGACTGAACTTGAATCCCTGTAGCACTGATGTATACTTAAGACATGCTGTCAATCAAAAATGGGTTCCGCCCTTTAAACAGCTTCTCCAATCATCATGCAGCAGCCCAGCGTCCTGGCCCGCTGAGCGTCCGTGGGCGGGACATAATCGCAGCGTTTATCCAATAACCGTCTAGTTTCAAAGCACTGAAAAAAAAAAAAACAATTCAAAGCAGCCGCATTGACGCTGGGCCTCAACGGGGAAATGCACTGTGACGCTACGGGAATGTATAGGAAGAAAATCAAGTCAGCCGACCTGCTATATCTAACTGATTCGGAACGAACTCGTCTTTGAGACGAACGTTTTCTAACGCATTTTTAGTCAATAAAATGTTAATACAATAGTACATAATTTAACCTTCCCTTGCAGTCTTAAAGAAATCGCCACTGATTGTAACCCTTCCTGGCCCATTTTTACCTTTTCCCTCCTATTGGGACATCATATATGAAGATCCCTCTCCCCTGATTATCTGCTGAGTTCTGATGATCCCTGGTGGGCGTGGCTCATTTACATAAACACTGAAATGGTGCATTTGGACGAGGAGTGAGAGGAGAGAATTTCAGCTGGAGCGTTTAGAGATACACTTTTGGGAGCTCTGAGACTTGTTAAAGAAATAGTTAAATATGGGACCTTTAATATACAGTGCTGTGAAAAAGTATTTGCCTCTTCCTTGTTTTGTAAGACACGATTCAATACTCATTCAAGTAGCATCTTACCTTAGACTAAAAAAAGCTACTTGAATGAGAAATGAAACGTATCTACAAATCAAGAAAGAAGTCCAGTTGACATGACTCAACTTCTAGACAACCTCAGCTGGATGATCATCCAAAGACCTGCAGGCCTCACTCACAGTTAATCACAGTTTAGGTCAGTATTCATGATTCAACAATAAGAAAGTGACTGGAGGCATAAATGGCATCCATGGGAGAGTTCGAAGGTGAAAGCTACTGCTGACCAAAAAGAGCACAAAGTCTCGTCTCACATTGGTCAAAAAAAAATCTTTATTATCCCAAAGACTTTCAGGCAAATATTCTGTGGACTGATGAGACAAAAGTTGAATGTTTTGAAAGTTGTGTGTCCCGTTACATCTAGCATAAAACTTACACAGCATTTCATAAAAAGAAACAGGTGGTAGAGTGATGGTCTTGGGCTTTGCAGTTTTAGGACCTGGACGACTTGCCATAATTAACGGTACCATGAATACTGCGCTCTACCAGAAAATCCTAAAGGAGAAAATCCGGTCATCAGTTTGTGACCTCAGGCTCAACCGCACTTCAGTTATGCAGCAGGACAATGATCCAAAACACACCAGCAAGTCCCCTTCTGAATGGCTCAAAAAGGAACAAAATAAAGGTTTCTGGAGTGGTCTAGTCAAAATCCAGATTTAAATTTGATTGAGATGCTGTGGCGAGACGTTAAACAGGCCATTTATGCCTGGAAACCCTCCAGTGTGGCTGAATTAAAACAATTCTGCAAAAAAGAGTGGGCCAAAATTGCTCCACAACGATGTTAAAGACTTATTGCCAGTTATCACAAACGCTTGATGGGCAATTACTTTTTCAAAAAAGGGCCGGACATATTTGGACAGCATTTTTTCCCCTTAAACTATTTCTAGACACTTACTAGAATGCTCTAATTATTCCAGGAATAAGAGTTCCTAAGCTCTCGTGGCAGAAGACGTTTTCACCGAGCGTGTTTGTCTACTCTGTAAATGTTTCTACTGAGAACAGAGTCAATAAAACTAGTTAGACTGGTGTAGGAGTATTTATATAAAACTTCACCTACATGTATGTAGCGGTAAACACTTCAATCAAAAGGTCATGAGAAAGAAGATGAAACAAATCGTTACTCTGTTGAGGTCGTAGAGGTGTAAAGAAATATGAATATAATCTGGTCCAGATTGCTCTGGGTTAATTTTATTTATTTTTTTGGTCAAAAGAACTAATTCAATTTGTCCAAAAATATTATGTGGAAGTACAAACAACAGCAATAATGTGTTTGCTGCAAAAAGACATCTTATCAAGTAAACAAACATCTTATATGTAGTCAAATGTATATATTATAACTTTACTAATTACATTATACAAAATATATGATTATTAAAATTACAAGGGGCATTCAAATCAAACGACATCAATAAAAGTGTAAATCCAAATGAAATATACAGAAGACTTCAAGCACAGTGCGTTGATGAGACTCTTAGCCGCAGTGAAACGCCTCTCGTATCTCCCTGATCAGCCGCTCTGTACACATACCATCACTTTCCGTTACAGATTTAAAGGAATTGACTCACATGGGCCTGTTGGTTCATGTTGGGTTTCTGAGTTAATTACTTCAGGCATGTCATATGCCATGATGTCTTTTCATGTGAGACTACTTAACTTTATTTATTGAGACTACTGCGTTTATGAGTTACAGAGAGAAAATCAGACAGGTGAGAGTGTAAATAAAAAAACCTGACGAAAATCCTTTGTTTGTTTGTGTCCCATTTCAGGATCGTAGAGCAGCGCTTCCACATGTGTGATAGGATGGTGATTTATTTCTTCATCGCTGCCTCTTACACCCCCTGGTGAGTACTCTCGGTGTGTGCACTCTGAACATTTGATCACAAATCAAAGCATAAACAAACATCGAGTGTGTCCTCTGGAGTCAGTAGTGGTGCAGTATGTTTGTTGTCAGGTTGTATGTTAATGTGTGCAGGTTGAACCTGAGGGAGCTCGGGCCCTGGGCGGCACACATGCGCTGGCTGGTGTGGATCATGGCCTGCGTGGGCTCCGCTTACGTCTTCTTCTTTCATGAAAAGTGTGTACACGGTTTTACTTTATAAATTTCAGATTGCATGAAATGAGAGAGGGATATTTTGGGTTGCTTTTTTTAAGCTTAACTTAACTAAATACAGTGGAACCTCGGATTACGAGTAACGCGGTTTATGAGTGTTTTGCAAGACGAGCAACAATTTTTAATAATTTTTGACTTGACAAACGAGCATTGTCTTAGTTTACGAGCACCGAGTATCATGTTTCACGCATGCGCTTCTTGTTTTAACAACGAGCGTTACATCATCACAAGTGAGCCAACGGTTTTTCTCTCTCTTGCAGCAGGTAGTAGAGGTAATCGCCTCTCCTGCTGGGTGAATACACACACACACACAGCGTGTGTGTGTGTGTGTGTGTGTGTGTGATGTGCGTGCGCGCGCACACACACACATTAACGGAGAGACCATTTTTTAAACCTTTTTAAAAATTAGCAAGGAACATTCCTAGTCACACTCACGTGAGCGCATACTAACAGGATCACTGCTGTAAGTAAAACAACAACAAAAAACAAATTAAACAGCTCCTCACCTTTGAAAACAATCGCGACAGAGAGAAGTTTGTGTGTTTGTTTGGCAACCTGAGAGAAGGGTGCTGTAAAGCCGAGACCTATCGTCTCCCCTGCTGGGTCTTAGTGCCTGCAGTGTTTTTGTGTTTAGGTCTGTGTAAGGCAGAGAGTTTGTGTGTTTGTTTGGCAACCTGAGAGAAGGGGGCCGTAAACGCGAGCGAGCCCCCCTTCACCCCCCCTCCTCTCAGGTTGCCAAATAAACACACAAACTTCTCTCTGTCGCGATTGTTTTCAAAGGTGAGGAGCTGTTTAATTAGTTTTTTTTTTTGTTGTTGTTGTTTTACTTACAGCAGTGATCCTGTTAGTATGCGCTCACGTGAGTGTGACTAGGAATGTTTCTTGCTAATTTTTTAAAAGGTTTAAAAAACGGTCTCTCCGATAATGTGTGTGTGTGTGTGTGTGTGTGCACATTTTACACACATACACCCTGCGTGCACAAACGAAAACCCTTATCTGTCGGGATTTATAAAAAAAAAAAAAAATTAAGGTAAAGTACAGGTTAATTTGTTTTATTTTTACTTTATATTTTGTATTAATTATATTTATGTATTTATTTTTTTGGGCTGTAAAACAAATAATTTAAGTTTCCATTACTTCCTATGGGTAAATTAAATTTGGTTTACGAGTGTTTTGGAATACGAGCCCGTTTCCGGAACGAATTAAGCTCGTAATCCAAAGGTTCCACTGTATGTGCACGTAGCTGATGTAGAAATAACATCTGGTGATTTGTGAGTTTTTAAGTAACTGTAAATTCCATAATCTACATATTTTGGGCATTAAAAAAGTGCAATATTGTAACAAAAAAAGGAAAATCTAAATTTACAGCAAAATGCAACTAATTGCAATTCTGAAAAATTATTTAGTAAATTCCAGAATTTTAAGTTAACAATTATTATTTTAGGTGGTCCTGGGAGGTGCAGTAAATTCCTTCATCTTTTAATTATTTACAAGCATGAGTCAAAAATGATCCACCTTGCTCTTCAATACACTTTGACTGTCTGTCTACAAGCTTTGGTATTCTCTCATTCAAAAATGTTTTACACTGAGCTGTGAGCCACGAATGCACCGCTGTCTTCAGTTCTTCATCAGAAGTGAATCTTACCTCCTCGTAGTTCTGCTTTCGGGGGACCGAACAGGTGAAAGTCTAATGCAGTGAGATCAGGACTATAGGGAGGAGCTTTAAAACCTTAAAACCAAGGCAGAAGTGTGTGGATGTTGGTCATCAGCGGTGGACATGGACATGGTTGGGCGTCCGCCTCTCTCTTGATGGCTAACACTTGTTCCAATCATCACAGAACAGCACAGAAGTTTTAAAATAACCAGAGTGCAGATCATTTTGACTCACCGTTGTATTTATTTTAAGCTGATTAATTGCTCTTCGTTTTCTACAGAGGATTTCTCTCTAAGGCATCTTCTTCCTTCCTTCTCCATTTGACATGAATCAACATTTTTCTAATACAGTGGAACCTCGGATTACGAGCTTAATTCGTTCCGGAAACGGGCTCGTATTCCAAAACACTCGTAAACCAAATTTAATTTACCCATAGGAAATAATGGAAACTTAAATTATTCGTTTTACAGCCCAAAAAAATAAATACATAAATATAATTAATACAAAATATAAAGTAAAAATAAAACAAATTAACCTGTACTTTACCTTAATTTTTTTTTTTTATAAATCCCGACAGATAAGGGTTTTCGTTTGTGCACGCAGGGTGTATGTGTGTAAAATGTGCACACACACACACACACACACATTAACGGATAGACCGTTTTTAAAACCGTTTAAAAATTAGCAAGAAACATTCCTAGTCACACTCACGTGAGCGCATACTAACAGGATCACTGCTGTAAGTAAAACAACAACAACAACAAAAAAAAACTAATTAAACAGCTCCTCACCTTTGAAAACAATCGCGACAGAGAGAAGTTTGTGTGTTTATTTGGCAACCTGCGAGGGGGGGGGTGAAGGTTCTCAGGTTGCCAAACAAACACACAAACTCTCTGCCTTACACAGACCTAAACACAAAAACACTGCAGGCACTAAGACCCAGCAGGGGAGACGATAGGTCTCGGCTTTACAGCACCCTTCTCTCAGGTTGCCAAACAAACACACAAACTTCTCTCTGTCGCGATTGTTTTCAAAGGTGAGGAGCTGTTTAATTTGTTTTTTGTTGTTGTTTTACTTACAGCAGTGATCCTGTTAGTATGCGCTCACGTAAGTGTGACTAGGAATGTTCCTTGCTAATTTTTTAAAAGGTTTAAAAAATGGTCTCTCCGTTAATGTGTGTGTGTGCGCGCGCACGCACATCACACACACACACACACACACGCTGTGTGTGTGTGTGTGTATTCACCCAGCAGGAGAGGCGATTACCTCTACTACCTGCTGCAAGAGAGAGAAAAACCGTTGGCTCACTTGTGATGATGTAACGCTCGTTGTTAAAACAAGAAGCGCATGCGTGAAACATGATACTCGGTGCTCGTAAACTAAGACAATGCTCGTTTGTCAAGTCAAAAATTATTAAAAATTGTTGCTCGTCTTGCAAAACACTCATAAACCGCGTTACTCGTAATCCGAGGTTCCACTGTACATGAGATTATATTGCTTTGTCATATATTTAGATGAATGGTTCTTCTCAACCCTGGTCCTGGATAGATTCAGAAAAGCCTGTCCTGAGAGCTGGATGAGAACTACTGGTCTAGATCATACATCTAATCTGTGAATCTTCCTGCATTCCTTTTATTTATCTGATTATGTAGACATCACCATGCACAAGCTTATTGCACAATAAATGCATAAACTCGTCTCTCAATGTTTTAGGAATAAGATATTGGACCTGATTTGTTACACAGTCATGGGAGCTGTTCCTGCACTCGTGCTTCTGTCGATGGTAAGAAACAAGATAGTTTAGAAAGAATATACAGTATTGGATAAGGTTCATAACTTGATAAAGAGCATAACTCGTTCCGGGAGCGGGCCCGTATTTCAAAACACTTGTAAACCAAATAAAATTTTCCCATAAGAAATAATGGAAACTCAAATTATTCGTTCCACAGCCCAAAAAATAAATACATAAACATAATTAACACAAAATATAAAGTAAAAAATAAAACAAATTAACCTGCACTGTACCTTTCGCGACAGAGCAGTGTTTCTGTGTAGAGCAGAGAGAAAGAATGTGTGTGTGTCTGTGAAAGCGAAAGTAGTGTGTGTGTGGCACAGTGTCCAATGACGCGCGCGCACACAGACACATAGAGCAGGCTGAGCCTTGAGCAGAGAGAGAAAATGGATCTTTAACCTCTCTAATGAGACTTTCTTTTGCTTTACATGTGCGCTGTACACACATACACACACACATACAAACACGAAATAAAATATGTTTTACACACACACACACACACACACAAGGTCACGGTATTATAGTAAACAGTACACACATTTTTTAACATGCTGTGTATCAAGTGATAAGGTTTAGAAAGTTAAAGAGAGATTCATAGATTGCACACTTTACAAACTTTACTTTATGTCCAAAAATATGCATACGTTGTCATGCTGCATCATATCATATAAAACGTGCATATAATTAAAATAACAGTTCATGTTCCTATGTAATATATCTTAATTGCATTAAAGCCTCATTGTTTTCAGTGTATTATTTTCTCTGTCCTTGTTGTTCCCAGCCAAACAGAGAGGGCGTGTTGGAGTTGTCAATGGGTGGAGTCTTTTACTGCATGGGTGTGGTTTTCTTCAAGAGTGACGGCCTTGTACCTTTCGCTCACGCCATCTGGCACGTCTTTGTGGCTATAGGAGCCGCCATCCACTATTATGCCATCTGGAAGTATCTTTATGCGACAGGAAGCAGCCACATTCGAAGCGCCAGGTGACACACGGAGCTGCTGATGAACATCTCACACACACACACACACACACACTGCCTGGGCCAGGAGGCTCTATGTGTGTAAATGGATAATTCAGTTTACTGAAGAAAAAATAAAAACACGTGTCTGCTGAACTCTACTGAAGAACCCTACGCATAGAGAACAGATGGAGGATGAAGTTTACTTCTACTGATCAGCCATAACATTATAAACAGAACCTTGTGCCCAATATGGTGTAGGCTCCACCTGTGCCACTGGGGTGGCTCCGGCCCATCAGGACGTGGCTCTAGAGGGCTTGTAGGGCGGGCCCTCTGTCGATCAGTTGTCTGGTGCATCCCTTGGGCTCTTTGCCTGCTGGGCCGTGTGCACTGTGGGTCACTGGGAGTTCTGGTGTTCTTCTATCACTGGCAGCATTGATTTTTATTTCATTGATTTGTGCCGTGTTGGCTTTTCTGTGAGATCGGACCTGACGGACGGGCCTTTTGGTCCCTGTGGGCATGGCTGAGCTTTCGCTGCCCGTGATCCTGTGAACAATTTACTGGTTATTATATAATTCAACTTCTTTAATTAACGTTAATGTTGTGGCTGTTCGGTTTATATTTAGGGTTTGAGAACGTGTTAGTTATTCTACATGGGTGTGTAATTCTCATTAATTTATTGAAAGCACAATTCCATTTTTGTTGTGCTTCACTCTTGTTTTACTTGCATTTATCACAGTATTTAAACACAGCACTTTGTTTTGTACGAGGAAGATTCTCAGGACTGTATGTACTGTATAGTGTTTGTGTCTGAATTCTCATGGACACTTTGATTTATCTGCTGCAGAATTATACAATTATTAAATGATTAAAGACAACAAAACACTGTGATGTGACTAATAAATATCAGCGGAGGCTGAGACATACTTGTTTTTTTGTTTTAATCGTAGCATTTTAAGAGAAACGATTCAACCTGTGAACTTGCTATGAGAAACTGGAGCGACACAGCAGCTGTTAGAGCATAACGTCAATGTTTATCAATGTTAAGTGTTAAGTGTTTTCAATGTTATAATGATCTGACTTATAAAGAACATCATATTCCTATTCTTTATATGAATGATTTGTCTTTACTTCGACTGATTTCCATATATTATACAGAAACACTGTTGCTTTGAACAGACAAAAAATATTAATTTCTTCTCTTCCATCCGCAGCACCACAATATTGAACAAAAGAAACTTTTTTTCTGTGTCAAACGTGCTCGTGTTGACCTCTCACTGGAGAGCGTGTGTGTGTAGGAGTTTCAGCTGTTACACAACAAACTAATTTGCATCAGATAAGGGCACTGAAGTGTAAAAATTCCACTCCATCTGCTTAACACTTTAAAACACACCAGATTATGTATTAACACAAATGTTTAATATGAGGTTTTTATGGTTTATGGCAGAAAAACAAGTAAAAGAAAAACTCAGTTGAGTGTTTCTAAGCAGGCAGGAAGCTGGACTGAGACTGCAGCAGGCTGCTGATGGCCCTCATGCGTTGCGGCAGGGCGGCGTTGGTGTCTCTGTGCCAGCGAGGACAGTCCCCCTGGGTGGAGGGCGTTAACACGAACTGGGCTACGTTAGGCAGCTTGAGAAGGTTGACGAGCTCATGGGCGCGTGTGATGATCTCTTCGCTGTCCTCCTCGGTGAAGCACGATGCCACGTGTCCACTGTGTGCGAATGAGCGCATCTTAGACAGAAAGAGTGACGCCCTAAACAGACAAAGACACGATCATGTATCTTTAAAAGCCTTCCTACTTGTATATGCTCCATACTGGAGTATCACAGTTATTCATTAGCAGAACATGATAAATACAATGATATGTCTTCCTACCCTCTTATACTGTTCAGGACACTATTCCAGGGAACACGGGGCACTAGGCAATTTGGAAATGCAATGCAAAACTACAATAGCCTACCCTGTGTGTCTTTGAACTGTGGGAGGAAACCATTTCTTTCAAACTTCTCTCACATACTATGGATTTATAAGAACAAAATAAAATGCAACTTCTTGTTGAAAAAACAAACAAACAAACAAAAAAAAAAACACACAAAACATGGATCCTTAGACTTGTCTTTAAAAAAAATGTACAGCGCCCCCTGTTGAACTTTGCGATGAACTAATGATTTTTTTCGAGATCGAGTTTTTTCTTTATGATATGTGTGTTTTCTATTTAAATTTCAAAATTAGCATATCTTCTCTTCCTGCGGGCTGATTGCAATAAAAGTCATAATGATAATTATAATAATAATAATAATAGTTATAATAATAAATCATAATGAAAATTGTAATAATAATAATAATAATAATTAAAAAACTATTTCTAAAAACTAAGATGTGTTTTTTTTGCATCTGAACCCTTCAATAACACTATTACACACTGTAAGCGTTAGTGAAGAGAAGTGTACCGAGGGATGAGGTCCTGACTGCGGGATGCCAGCTTTGCCAATGCCGTCATGAGCACAGTGAGCAGTCGTGGTGAGTATTGTGGGGGGCTGGCAGACTGGCGTACCTGCGTGATCTCGAACAAGACCGCCTCAAGACCCTCAAAAAAAGAGGTTATGAGCTCCACAGTACAGCGAGGGTCATAGGAAAGTGACAAATACTCCCCGATCACCCACACCTACAACACACACACACACACTTGTTTGACCTGACAATGTGATATATTACATTTATACAGAAAGATACAGAAAGATTAATCTTTTCTCCTTCACCACATGCGTGTAGAAGTCCTCTTTGGTGTAGATGTTGGTGGTGGTACTGGTAAACTCCAGCAGCTCCTTGTACTGGTCGACGATGAGTGCCGGGTGCAGCTTGCACAGGGACTGCAGGTGTGTACTGAACACTCTACAGAATATAATCAGGAGTCAGGTACAAAGCTGTCAGTACACTGTATTTCATCATGCACAGCTGCTGGAGGTATAAGGAGTGACTGACCTCTGCACTTCAGTGCTGAACTTCTTTATCTTATACAACAGGCTGCTTCTTTCTAGCAGGACCTGCAGCAGCTGGTTCATCATCTTCCCATCAGCGATCTGCACACACACAGGACCTGAGCCTGGATATCAACCCTTGTGATTGCTTATACATCTCAGGAACATTCAGTACATTCAGGTGGTCAGCTGACTTTATTTTATTGCCCCATAACGTTACTGAGTCTAGACCTGAGTAACTGATCAACCCCAGATCATAACACTGTCTCCAGAGGCTTGTACAATGGACACTATGCATGATGGGAGCATCACTTCATGTCCTTCCCTTCTTACCCTGACACGCCCATCACTCTGGAATAGGCTCAATCAGGACTTATCAGGTCACATGACCTTTTCCCAAAGCACCGAAATCCAATCCATTTTTTCCCGAGTCTCACTACACTCACTAACATTGACACACAGCTGTTTAGTCCCAATTTTGTAAGTTCCCATCACTTAATGTGTTATAAAGTCCTTATTCCATTTCCAGTCATTTCAGCAATCTCCTTAGTTGTTTCTTTGCTTGATGCAGACCGAACGTTCGACAAAACAACACACCACAGAGGACAGTGGTAGTACTGCAGTAGTGTTGGACTAAATATAAATCTGGATGAACCCTACCTGTGTAATTGTGTTGAAGTAGACATGCAGAAGCACAGGGACGATCTGCGCGCAGCACAGGACACGGGGACTCTCCGCCATTCCCTCCAGAGCATTGTGAAGCATACTCAACCTGAGGAGCAGCACAAAGCAGTCAGAACACCATAGCACCAAACGTTTAACTGCTTCATATGCACAATTCTCACATTATTCACTCTGTACGTTTCAACAGGTGTTGCATTCCTTGATTAAGCAATAATCACCTGTCAATCGTATCACCGGTTCCGGCCTCTGGTCTGAGAATGTACAGGAATAGACCTCTGCAAGACGGCTGGCGGAAGGCATCCAGTGACGCTGCGATCTTCGAACCCTGCTGATCCCATGCAGCGCGATCTGTGGCCTGATACCACGCTGACCTGCGGTGAGATTCATCACACTCAGAGATTAAAAACCAATAAATCCCTTAATCCAGTGCGTCTCTGTCCTGCTTCTGGATTACTCCTGCACTCTCACGCAAAATGTCATCTGAAATGACTGCTATAAGGAGAGGGAAGAGGGAAAAATCCTGAAGATTTGGAAAGTAAGGTCTGTGAAGACCCTTACATTATAAAAACCATGAAAAAAATCCTGATGACTTTTCAATTAAGCATTTAGTTTATACTGTCTTCAGGAAATACACAAAGTATTGCTATGTGTAATGAAATAACAGGTCATTCTGATGCCAAATCTATTTACATTGTATGGCCAAAAGTATACAGACACCTGACAATTACACCCGTAAGTGGTTCTTTCTAAAAAGAGTTTTTGATGTCTTCGCATTACAATTTTACTTCACATCAAGCTCAATGGAAACATGATTTGAGAAGTCTGGAGTACAATGACTGAATGAGTGTATTGCACAGAGCCCAGCTCTCAACCCCACTGAACACCTTCAGGATTGGAGACTTCTCCCCCAAGATTAGTGCCTGAACCCATTTATCATCTTGTAGGTAAAAGAACACAAATCTCCACAGCTACGCTCCAGAATTTAATGACAAACCGTCCAGGAGGAGTGGAGGTTATTACAAGAGCAAAGGAAGAACAACACAATATTAGTGTTCTTAGATGTGAAACAGAATGTTCTGTGTGCTCAGGTGTCCACATACTTGTGGCTATATAGTTGGTTTTAATGTTTACAATCTGGGAATCGATGCTTACTTGGATAACTTGACCAAAATCTACTGTATCTAGTAGATTTTACTGAATCTACTGTACATTTAAAAAACTAAGTAAGAGAAAAAATAAATCTTTAGCTAACTATTAATGAAATGAATTAATTACTGCAGATCTAAAAACACATTAATGTTATTTAATTTGATTTCAATCACTCTCTATATGGGGGGATTTTGTCTTTCGGGGGGTTGGGGGAATAAAGGTACAACCTCTACTGCAGGCCGCACGCACGCACGCACGCACGCACGCACGCACGCACGCATAAAAACAAGAGGGTTTCAGTCATAAGTGACAACAATTTATGTGTATGACTTATTAGCAATTTGGTAATTGAAGTTACACCAGATTAATAACATAAGCTGTAGTCTAATAACTGCACAGTAATTTGTCACATTACATACACTGTGAACCAAAGTGAGGACTCTAGATCTACTGTTTTTTTTCCTTGACATTCTAAACCCTTACACCTCTACTAATCAGATATCCAAATCAGAGTCGAGAACAGAGTGAAATCTGAAACTGGCTATGACTTCATATCATATTTATAACTAGATTCGAATAATTAGGTACAAGTTCCAAATCGTGCGAACCTGTGCTGGAGGTCCAGGGCTGCGGCCAGACAGGGAAGATCCAGCAGTGTGTGCAGTAACTCGATCGCCGTTTCCGGAGACAAAAAGGAAGGCAGCAGCTCCATGAACTCAGAGACCAGCCCCGGACTGTTCCACGCCAGAAACTATTAGACAAGAACAAGAGTAAGGTAAATCACATTATTCCATCTGTCCACTGTTAAAGTCGAGTCTTTTGAACTTTGTGTAGTGGAAAGGAAAGGTCACCTTGAGCAGGTTGGGGAAGCTGTGTCTGTACATGGGCACTTTCTCCTGCAGCACGCTGACATTGTGCAGGCAGAAACGGACAAACTCGTAGGCCAGCATGGGCTCGTTGAAGAGCTCGGCTGGGAAGCGGCTGAAGAGATGGCAGAAGACGGCCTCTGATTCCACAGCAGCCATTTCACCTGGATAGAGAGAATCAAATCTAAAACTTAATCCATTTTAGCCCAACAAGATTTGCTATACAATATGAATGAGCTAGTTAATAAAACATGTGCAGCATTTTTGTGTGATAAATGGAAATTATGTAACCCTCTGAATTTCAGTAGTGTAGCTTAAAAGAAGACTGCATTGATCATCTTCAGTAGATTATTTGTCAAAGCTTTTTTGGGTGAAAAAGAGGCGTGCTTGCAGGCAGCAGGACACTCACTGTGGTTGAGGTAGAACTGAGCGATGGGGAGAAGGACTCGAGCAAAAGCCAGTTCTGCACTCAGTCTGCCGTACAGCGCTTTAATACAGGGAAAGCCACGGTACACGTAGGAAGGATCCTCACGGCAAATGATGTCCATTATGGACACGGACTCCAACATGCACTGGACAATGTTAAAATTGCATAATTTTGGGTTTAATTAATACCATATTGTTTCGTTAATTCGCAAGATTTCTACATACAGGCTGAAATTAAATATTAATTATTAAAATTACTGCTTTCTGTAGCTCTGCATCTGCTTTCTTTGCAGCCTCTGAAATGAAAGATTAAATCATTGTTAAAATACTTTAATAAAAAAAATAATAAAAAAAACCCAGACAAAACCCAATGGTCTCTTGGTGACGAACTCACTGCGGTCGCTCTGTTCGATAAGCCGATGGCAATACTCAAAGGCTTTCTCCCTCAGACGCTCTTTCGGGGGGAGCATTCGACTAGACGAGGAGGTCGCAGACACCATGGACATCACTGAACTGTCCAACTCCGACCGGTCATCTACAATACAGGACAGCTACGTCACAGTACATCACTTTGTTAACACAACACACACGGAACGCCTCGTCATTATAATCCAAGACGTACATGTGCCTGGAACAGTCCTCAGGTGGATCATTCATTAAAAGAATGTAAATAAAAATATAATTCCCATATGAGGTAAAGAGATCATTCAGGGTGAAAAGTCAATTTGACGTAAACGGCGGTTTGTGGTAAAGCTGCAATTTTAGAGGTAAATAAATCACTATAAATCAATAAATCTTCAGGTAGAGAAGTCAGTCTGAGGTAAAGAAGAAAAAACGTCATTGTGAGGTGAAAAGTGAATCTCTGATTTGAAGAATCAATTTGAGGTACAGAGGTGATTTTAGAAAATGAATCGCTCTGAGGTAAAGAGGCAGTTTGAGTAAAGAAACAATTTTAGGAAAACAACTGAGATCAAGAGTCAATCTAAGGTAAAGAATCATTTTGAGGTAAATGATCAACTTGAGGTACAGAGTCAGTTTAAGGTTAAGAGTCATTTAGAGTCTA
The DNA here is from genome assembly GCF_024256425.1 of Clarias gariepinus. Lineage (NCBI taxonomy): Eukaryota > Metazoa > Chordata > Actinopteri > Siluriformes > Clariidae > Clarias > Clarias gariepinus. The sequence goes on along the minus strand of NC_071102.1, from coordinate 20,261,564 downwards.
AGAGGTAATTTTAGGGAAGAAGTCACTTTGAAGTGAAGAGTCAATCTGAGGTAAAGAATCAATTTGAGCCACAGGGTTAATCTGAGGTATATAGTCATTATGAGGTTAAGGGGTTTTATTTATTTATTTATTTATTAGAAAGAAGCACTTTTTGAGGTAAAAAGTCAATCTGAGGTAAAGAATCGATTTCAGGTGATGAGTCAACATGAAGTAGGGCGTCGATCTGAGGTGATGTTTTAACATGAGCTTAAATAATTGTAAAGAAGCAATTTTATGGAGTTATTTTAAGGTAAAGCGTCAAACAGATAAATAATGTTTTTGAGATGAAGAGGTAATCTTCGGTAAAGAATCAATTTTAGGGAAATACTCACTTTGAGGTAATGAGTCAATCTGATGTAAGATGTTATTATTTTTTTTAACCCTAATCAGGTTATGATGGTAACTAGAGATGAATAAATAAACGAAAGTGTCAGATTAAGAGATGAGGATAAGAGTTGATTTGAGGTAAAGGTTTCTGGATTAAACAGAAAGGACGTACAGCTGTTAATTCAGTAATGGATAATGACTGATTAAGTGTTAGCAAAACAATTAACCTGGAGGCCCAAACCTGGTCCTGGAAACGAATCACTCAGGTGAGGTTAACTGGAGCTGAAAATTTGTAGCTGGATTTAGCGTCTTTATAAATAGTCCTGATTGTGATGGACCAGGGTTGGGTACACCAAAATTAATTCAGATTATTGTTATAAGCGGTACCTACAATCAAGCTGGTTACCTTACCTTGGACTGGATTCATCTGAAGGACGTGTGCTCGGTTTAGCTGAGCTAGCAAAAGTAAAAATCCAATCCTAAATTATTTTTGCATGTCATAAAGGAAAGAGGAAATTCCTGTTGGGAGGATATTAAGCACAAATCTACCAAAATCAGCCCCAGGATATTCATTCTGCAATGAATAAAATTACAATACCAAAAAAGATTCTTACTGGCCCCGTCACGTAGCACATTTTCTTATTAATCTCGTTACCTGAATCTGTATTCGAGGTTCCCTCCGTGTCGTACGTAAGCAGCCAGCTCTTGAGCATGGAAAAAGTGTACATGTTCATCCACTGGTCTTCAGTGTAGCTCTGGCCCACGCACAGCACGGTGAAGAAATCTCCTGCCACTGCTCCATCCACTTCAGTCATTAGTGCTGGCTGGACATCATGCAGGGTTCAAAGCAGCCATAGATGTTTTGTAAAAACAAATTGTGAAAACACTAGTAACACACTGTGATAAGTGCATTAGTGTATCAGGGGATTATATAGAGAAATAAAGGCAGTTTTTACTCTCAGAACTGGTTTGATTTGAACACACTTTATATGCATAGTCTGCTCACTGGATATTGTTTATGTTTTTTGCACCACTCTCTGTAAAATATTAATTTTCACACATGTCGTGTGTGACTATCCCTTATACTAAGACACTCAATCCAGCGCAGTTAAAATAAACATTAATGCCACTATCAAAGTGCAATAATTCTGTTGTTTGATGCGTACAAGCTCTGCATGTGAATCATCTGGATGATTTTATGGACTTTATTGCTGCCACATGATTGGCTGATATAAACATAGCATGAATTATTAACACATAAGGGGTACAAGTGTTCCTAATAAAGTGTCCGAAAATATATCGCCAATAGAACTTTTTTTTAAACACAAACGTTTAATCGAAGAAAGGTTTTTCATGTCTGATTAGTAGCTTGTAACTCTAAGCAACAATAAAGAAGGATTCATGATGCCTTTAATACCCACAAAGAGTGAAGAGTGATGTCATTTACAACAACATTAATATTAATGTCATATCTCCAAACCTTTACCTGTCGTGTTCTGGGACTGGTGAAAAATCCACCAGAGGACATGGAGACTCCCTGGTAAATGCTGGCATATCGGAGCCAGTCCACCAGCTTTCGACTGACCAGGTTCACCTGATCTGTGTTCAACACATCCATCATCGGACCATCATATTTCTTTCCTTATTAAGGCAACTGCTTGTTTATTATAAAACTAGCTCTCACCTTCATTAAGAATATCTCTAGAGAAGCTGAACACTTTTGAGAGAATAGGAAGCGTGTGTTTGGGGACATGCGTCTCAGGCTGTCTCGACTCCAGAGACTTCAGTAAAAACTGACAGAGAGGAAGCAGATCGTCTTTGCTTTCAGCCTGAGGGAAAAGGAGAAACTGGTTCAGGAGATCATGCTTTCAAATGGAAGAAGTGTGTAAAGAGTAAAGAGGAATTACCTGCGCGAGCACTACACTGGCCAGGTAGCTGAGCGCCCTGCCGTCCTGGCTCAGGTCTGTGGAGAGACTGTGCACACTGAGAGGCAGACTCTGTTTGAGGATGGATGAGGACAGGACCTGGAGCTGCTCCAGGCAGGATGGAGAGCGCAGCAGCATCTGGAGCTTCTTCACCAGGTCTGGAGGAAGCCTAGGACACAGGTATTTCAAGTTTAAAATATCTGCACTTTAATTATTTAACCTACCATTCCACTGTGAAAAACAGACAAATTTCAGCATCAAGTCAAGCTGATGTTCTGTTATAGTGATCTCCCTATGTTTGTCTTTCTTTCAGAATGTTACCGTATTATAGAAGTGTATAGTACTGTGCAAAAATCTTAAGCACTCCAAAATAAATTTATTTTTGTACAAACTTTGTTATACATATTTATTGTATGACTTCATTATATATCTGTAGAAAAAGAAAAATCTGATTTCCAAACATTAGTATTTCAGCAAGAAAATCACAATTCAATCTAATTATTTTCTATATTGAATAGGTTGTTACAATTCTACACGAACTTATCAAATAGCGATGCTGTGCTGCCTGTCAATAAGTGAATAGTTTATAGAGCACTGCCTGTAGGATCATAGAGGAACTGCAACTTTTTACTGCCTCAGATGCAAACATATTTAAATGAACAAATAATTAAAAAAGTTGCTGTTGGAGTCGTTGGAGCGATACATGAATCGCCAGACAAAAAAAATCGTAATACATCACCCCCCCCCCCATCTCTAGTGCATATTAGGGATGGAAACCACCAGGGATTACCCGATATGATACTATCGTGATACCTAGGTGCAGATAAGATTCGTTTTGTGATTTTGTATGCATCACATTTTGTAAATATCTCAATATTTATTTATTTTTTTAAGATTCTGAACAAACTTCAATAATAATTTTGCTGTGTTGCCTACCAATGTGTGAATAGTTAATAGAGTGTGCCACATGAAGAATCATACAGAAATGGGGCACCATTTTACCTTCTCAAATGCAAACATACATAAATGAAAAATTTATTTTTTTTAATAATTATTTTGGAGTCAGTGTGGCGATACAAAAATCACCACACAAATCGATTTTTTCTCCCCATTTCTAGTGCATGTGATGTTTTCCTCAACACATTGCTGCAGGTTGTCTAAATCTAAATGGACTTACGTTCTGGCATATTTTGTAGCGGAGACAATCAAATGGAGCCTCTGAAGGGAATCGATCACCTCTCCTCCAGCTTCTTTACCAGAATGAAGCTGTTTACACACACGACCATAAAACTTCTGCAGCTCTTCTTCCTGTATTTCTCTACAATGTACGACACACTACATTACAATACAGCCATGGATATGATCATAACTACTTCTCTAAACAAACATGCACTTAGTGTCTCAACTCTGATGTTAGGAGAGAGATATCAGGTCAAACTATCAGCTTTGTCTCACTTTGACAAGAGGTGGAATAATTAGATGAACAATCTAACAATCTAACAGTCTATGAATAGACAATAGCGCATGCACTGTGAGTGTCTATAAGCACACAGGTACCTTATAACTACACTGTGCCCAAATATAACTAATAAAGTGTGTAATAACAAACAAGACATTTACTGCAGTTAGACAAATGATCACACCTCGCCTGCTTGATCAAACTCTCCGTCCCTGAAGCGTACATACTGACTCCACACACACAAACACATCCGAGAGGCTTTAGTGCAAAAAGCAATATAATCACCCTACAGCTGAAAACTGTTTATACACTTAAAAGGCATTTGTTATGCACACTACAAACCACATGACAGCTACTTCCGTGTTGGAGTTGTCATGTGACGCAGAAAATTCCTCTCATTGGTCGCTTTAAACGAGCACGTGAGGCAGTCACGTGCCGCAGAGCTCTTAAAGGTACAGAGCTCTATTTTAGCTTCTTCAGTACTGTACTGTACGTATATATAATAAACTCGTGTGAACTCTACAGAGGCAGTTGTGTGTAAAAAATTCCCAGGAGATTAGGATTTTATTTAAATACTCAAAGCACATTTGGTACCAACAACCATGCCACATTCAAAGTCATTGAGCTCACTTTATCTCCATTCTGAAGATTGATATACAGTGCATCCGGAAAGTGTTGAAAGCACATCATTTTTTCCACATTTTGTTATGTCACAGTTTTATTCTAAAATGGATTAAATTCATTTTCCCCCTTAGAATTCTACACACAACACCCCATAATGACAACATAAAAAGTTAACTTTTTTTATTAAAAAAAAAAAAAAAAAAAGCACATGTAGGCCTACATAAGTATTCACAGACTTTGCCATGAAGCTCAAAATTGAGCTCAGGCGCATCCTGTTTCCCCTGATCATCCTGTTTCCCCTGATCATCCTTGAGATGTTTCTGCAGCTTAATTGGAGTCCACTTGTGGTAAATTCAGTTGATTGGACATGATTTGGAAAGACACACACCTGTCTATATAAGGTCCCACAGTTGACAGTTTATGTCAGAGCACAAACCAAGTATGAAGTCAAAGGAATTGTCTTGAGGCACAAATCTGTGAAAGGTTACAGAAAAAATTCTGCTGCTTTGAAGGACCTAATGAACCCAGTGGCCTCCATCATCCGTAAGTGGAAGAAGTTCAAAACCACCAGGACTCTTCCTAGAGCTGGCCAGCTATCTAAACTGAGTGATCGGGGAGAAGGGCCTTAGTTAGGGAGGTGACCAAGAACCCGATGGTCACTCTGTCAGAGCTCCATAGGTCCTCTCTGGAGAGAGGAGAACCTTCCAGAAGGACAACCATCTATGCAGCAATCCACCAATAAGGCCTCTATAGTAGAGTGGCCAGACGGAAGCCACTCCTTAGTAAAAGGCACATGGAAGCCCGTCTGGAGTTTACAAAAAGGCACTTGAAGGACTCTCAGACCGTGAGAAACAAAATTCTCAGGTCTGATGAGACTCTCAGTTTTGAGCTTCATGGCAAAGGCTGTGAATACTTATGTACATGTGCTTTCTCAATTTTTTCATTTTTAATAAATTTGCAAAAATCTCAAACCTTTTTCATGTTGTCATTATGGGGTGTCGTGTGTAGAATACTGCAGAAAAAAAATTAATTTAATCTATTTTAGAATAAGGCTATGACATAAAATGTGGAAAAAGTGATGCCCTGTGAATACTTGTGGCGGTTAGAACTGTGGCCCTGTGACTTCTTAACTCCAGGGTCAGGGGTCAAGGGGTCTGTGTGCGCAGAGTTTGTATGGTCTCCCTGTGCTTGGTGGGTTTCCTCCGGTTTCCTCCCACAGCGTGTGTGCCTTGCGATTAGATCTGCACCCCATCTGGGTTGTACCTCATCTCTAAAAAGGATGACCTGGGATAGGCCCCTTTGCAAACCTGTATGCAGGATAAAGTGGTACAATATAGATAATGAGTGAGTGAAGTTTGATATGAACCTTAACCAAAGCTCTTGAATGTATGCGCTATGTGTAGGTGTTACACACACTAGACTCCACAAGATCTTTGAAGGTGTGTTGCGTCTGACACCAAGATGTTAGCAGCAGATCAGTGTTTCTCAACTTCAGTCCTGGAGGAGAACCTGTCCTATGAAGTTTAGTGTTTTCTCTGCTCCATCACACCCACTTTTGGAAAAGGCTCTTCATTAGCTGAGACAGCACATTGCACCTCCAGGGTCAAGGGTTTGATTGCCACCTAAGGGTCTGTCTGTATGTGTGTGTGTGGAGTTTGCATGTTATCCCCGTGTTTGGTAGGTTTCCTCAAGGTACTCCAGTTTCCTCCCACAGTCTAAAGACATTGCCTGTGTGATTGTGTTTGTGTGTCTATCTGGGGTGTATCCCACCTCCCCCCTCCTTCTTCCAAAGTGAGCCAGGTGCTGGTTCATGTCTGTGCTGGTGTTGAAAAACAGTTATTGTATGAATGTATAAATGATAATAAATAAAGAAAACAGGATGCCTTGGAGATCTCAAACCTTTTAATAGGCTGTGGTCACATTTCGGCATTTGCTATAGAGCTTTCCACAAGGCAGTAGAGAGGACAGATGGATGGATGGACAGACAGAGAGTTGCACATGTTCATAGAGAAATGCATTATTATAATAAAAATGCTTTCATGTAATCAGGTGGAATCTGAAAAGCAAATGAATTAAGAGATACAGAATGAGATGCCAGAATGAGATACATTGTTGTTTTTTCTGCATGAGTGAAACAGTTCTAAAGAAAGGACAGGATACAGATATAAAAAAAATAGTTCATTTCTGGAATCTATTATGGGATTATCTATAGTTTAACATTTCGCGGTCCAGATGAGGATTCCCTGTGACTTTATAAGAAATTGAGACAAAAAGTTTGACAAACAGCCCTATATGAACACACTGACTTAAACATACACAGTTCATAACACACACGGTTAGTAAACTTGAAAAGAAACCGAATCATGATGCTGTTGTAGCCCGGTTTTAGCTGCTGAATTTTGCTTAGAACATATGAGAAATAAAGAAAGCAAAGTCTACTCTTCTTTTGTCAGGTTGCATGAAAAGCACAGATAAATCCTACTGAACAAATGACAGGATCTTAATGGCTTTCGAACACAACTACAGTGGCTTTGTGACGGTCCTAGCAACTAAAAAAGTGAAAAGAGAACGTGCATCAGTTTATTAGACTTACATTTTGTTTTTAATTATAAATGTTTAGTGTATAAACACTTGCATAAGCAAATATGCATAAAACACCAAAAGCACACAAATCAAATACATTGTGATCAGCTGACGAAAATACTTTTCTATAATTATTGATAGAGACACTTTGTTAAAAAGATACACAAAACAGCTGATAGGCAGGAAAAAGGTTAAATTAGTGGGTTTGGAAGGAGAAAAGAAACTTTTACGTCCAAGTGCTTAAGCATTACTGAGGGGTTTAAAAGCCTAAAAGGCTTACTGCTGTTAATGCTTATTCAAAAGAAATGTAATTAGTAACTAAACAAAGTGTTTCATTGATTCAATTTCATGACTGTTTTCTACTTGATGAGAGTTATCAATAGAGACAAAAATAAAAGAGGCATTCATTACATATTACATTACACAAATTTTTTCCTGACTATTCTCCCTCCTGGTTTCCTTCCCCATAATGCAGATGCCCTTATGACATCAAGCATATTTTATTTGTATTTCTTTTATTAAACTAATAATTTCATTATTATTATATGTCTTATAAGAAATATGTTTCATTTATTTAATTTTTTAATCCACAACACATGAACCTAACTCGGACCATGTTTCTAATTAGGCCTATTCCGACAGACTGTTCTCGTGTCATTCTAACCCTGAAGAGTGAAAAAGCTTCAGTGTTTTAACTTCCAAGCAGCAGGTAATAGAGTTTAAAGCCCTTTCTTTGCTACAGAGCTCAAGGCACTAAATCATACGGATATGTATTTGGTCATTTAGGGTGTTTTTCAGGAGTTGCTTCTAATGCTTTCTTTATATACACAGTCTGGCCAAAAAAATAAATAAAAATAAAAACATAATAAAGAAATACATACATAAAATGTTTATTTTTGATTATGGATGTGCAGTGTGGTGCACAGTTCATATATCAAAATAATTCTGTATGTTCTGAGAACAACTCTTTTCCCAGCGGTTTGGTTCCTGGAATATGTCCATGCCATCAGGGAAGTAGAAACCCTTCATAGATGTGATACTCTGGTGATTCAGTACATTCAGGTGGTCAGCTGACTTCATTTTATTGCCCCATAACGTTCCTGAGTCTAGACCTGAGAAACTGATCACCCCCAGATCATAACACTGTCTCCAGAGGCTTGTACAGTGGACACTATGCATGATGGGAGCATCACTTCATGTCCTTCCCTTCAAACCCTGACACGCCCATCACTCTGGACTCATCAGGTCACATGACCTTCATCCATCACTCCAAAGTCCAGTTTTTATGCTTTTTAGCAAACTGAAGCCACTTTTTCTAACAAGTGGTTCTTGTATGGAGACAAAAATGTTTAGTCCCAATCCTGCGAGTTCTCATCACATTGTGTGAATGAAAATGCTCTTACTTTCAATATTAAATATACCTCTGACGTATATATTGTTCATTTTTTTTTATACAATGCAGCTCCACGAGGCGTTTAAGTGAACTCCTTTCAGGATTTCTTCCCTAAAGCTCTATCGTTCCAGGTCTTAATAATGTGCCAATTCAATCATTATTTAAAATCTTGGCTGGATGCAGGCTGATAATTTGACCCTTCATAAACCACAATTTATTTTCTTGGCCAGACAGTGCATCTTTCTATAGAGTGGAAAGTAACACCACCATGTTAGCGATTGTCCAACACTGTTTTTCTACAAAAAAAAGAAAAAAAAGAAAGTGTCTTACAAAATTAAATGCGTAAAAAATTGTAAAGTTTTAAGAACATTTAGAAAAGTGTTTAACATTCATTAAGTGAGTCATGGGAAAGCGGACTGTAGAAACACAGCCTCTCTAATGATGAATATTAGTCATTACATTTTTACATTCCTGGGTCTTTAGAAATAGAAAATAAACACATTGGTTTTAAGAAGCCCCTGGTAATAATGAAACGTTCCAGCATTTGTCATTTGTTTGTGGCTTAATTATTGTTCAATAATAAACATCTAACGAGGTGATGCAATTCTTGGCCAAACATGTAATCGAAAGCACATTGCGGATGACTAATGTATGACTAAACCCAACATTACCTGAAGGGTTTTAACTTCAAAATTGGTTTAATTTTAGAGAAAAACATTAAACATTGGTAAACGTTATACATTCTAATTTCTTTGCGAGAGGGAGCCATGAACAATGAAAAAAAAAGAACAAAAAGCTACATACATTCACTGAACTCTTTGAGTTTAAAGTTTGCAGACTAACAGACATTTCTCTTTACAACAAATCTAAATATGCAAGGTAATCGCCCACCATAGAAAATTACTTTATAGCATGTTAAAGAGTTCAAGGCTGGAAAAACAATGCCTTGAAGTATACAACTGTGTTGTTGTTGTTGAGAAATTGTTTTGTACATTTTAGTTTTAACAATCCAATTAACATATGGTGTTTCTAACCTATGCTTCTAGCACAGAATTATAAATAAATTCAAGGTTCCCCTGGAGATGAGAGACACCCGTGAGAACCGAGCCTGCGATAAGCTTAATACCCAACGCTCCGATATCGAGAGGCCGGCGTTCCCATATAGAAGTAGCTGCTTAGTTGTCATGTTATTGGTCCCGCCCCACCCCAGAGTACGTACTGCTCATAACTGTACCTTGTGAGGAACTACACGACAGCATGGTGACTTGTGTGTACATTCACGTCTTTAATAGCTTTAAGGGACCGTTCTCATCCTCGTTTAAGAAACACTAATAAAACCATCTCAGCTTTTGCTTCTTCTTCTTTTTTTTTAAGGCTTAAAAAAGTTAATGCGTTTAGCTCTTACCTGGCCTTAATATGCACACTCGCTCAGGGCTCGTCCCTCACAAATAACTGAAGTTCTTAGTAAAAGTAAAGAACATGATGAAAAAGAAACAATAAAAAGAAATCCAACCTCAAATTCCCCTCAATAACAAAGGCAAGTTGTGCTAATGCTATTTTTTGGGAGCTTGCTTTAATAATCATCATCTTCCTCCACTCGTTCGGTCAGTTGCTCAGTCACTGGGCTCCGGGGTCATGGCCACGATGACGGCCTGGGGGACGGACGCCATGCCGTCATCCTCTGTCTTGGGTCGTTTGGCCTCGGGTTCCTGAAGGCCCGCGTCCTGTATTTCACCACCGGAGGGCCGGTTCACTAGCACCGGGGGCGAAGTGGAGGCCTGCGCTGCCAGGATCTGAAGAGGGTTGATGAGAGCTGAGGAGAGAACAAGGCGGATCATGGAGGAAAGTTAGACAGACTGCAGGGTACAGTTTGATCTAGTGCAGCTTTACATCCATTAGCGAGTGGCTGAGCCCAACTGGTGCATCAGCGCTCAGGTACAGGAAGCCTTTGTCTTTAAAGTCAATGCAAGCGAGGAACATGGTGTGTATTTGGCTTCCTAGCAGTGTCTTCAGCAAAGATCTTACATACATTGCAATTCAGGCTTATTTAGGGCTGACATAGATGAATTCCATTTTCTCTCCAGTGATTGGTTTCCACTTTGCAGTTATAACAGTCCCCACTCTTCTGAGAAGGCTTTCCATTAGATTTTGGATGGAGGAGTCATAGTAGGTAACCAACTAGCTGTCTATCCTGATCCTCCCAAACATCAAAACTTAGTGACTCATCAAAACTTAGTGACTATGTAAAAATGCCCAAAACAGTAAAAATGTTTTTTATTATTATTATTATTATTATTTACAAAAGACTACTAAGATATTAAAATTGTCAATTTATTTTTGATTGGTTGGTCTTTTTTTTTGTAATTCTAAACTGTTTTTTGGAAAGCAGTGACTCCATGACATGCAATGTATTCTGGGATCATTCTTTTTGTAACAGAAATAAGTTACTAAATTAAAAGAGAAAAAAAAGCAACTAAAATAACATTTATTTTTTGTTCTCAATATTTATTTTTAATAAACTACAACATGCATAATCAGACTTTTGTGTAAAACATATCTACCATAAGCGTTGGGTGAGATGGCAGCAGTAGGCAGAGTGTGTTTGCCGTTCTGGGTGATGGTCTGGACCGGGAGCTGGTGCTGCCCCAAAGGCATGGAAGTTGCCTGCAGGACTGTGTAACTATGCTGCCCCCTAGAGGCCGAACTCAAGTGGCTGCCTACAGACTGAATGACCCGGCTGCCCGCGGGGATGGACACGGGGGCCGCCATCTCCTCCACAGCACCTTTACACAGAGACGAGAAAAGCTTCAGCGACCGAAACGTTAAGGATCCTTTTAAGCATTAAGGGCAGGGTAAAGCCGTACCTCTGTGTTCTCCGGAACTTTCCACGACCGACGTCGAGCCGATGTTAGCCAGGACGTATCCGTTGGCGGAGCTGGAGGCGGGGTTGAGAACGCGCACCATGGTGACGGCTGGAGCTTGCTGGAGCACGTGCACGGCTTGACCAGAGGCTTGCTGGGAGGTGATGATCGAAGTGGGCATGTACGCCACGGGCTTTGCCGCCATCACCGCTGAGGGCTGAGGAGGCACGGCCACGATCACGGGCTGCGCGCTCACTGGAGAGCCTGGCGTTCACACAGAAATATGATTACAGAAAGCCAGAAAACTTCCAGAACTGAACACAGAGCTTGTCTGAGACTCACCTGGGGCGCTCTGAGAATATCTGAACTCGGGCACGGATGCCAGCTTGGTGCTAAACTCGTGCTCGTGGGAAATGGGCGAGCCCTCTCGAGACAGACACTCGGGGGTCTGCAGTCCGCTGGAGTGAGGAGAGAGCAGGCCGGAGTGGGTGGGCGAGGCTGGAGCGCTCCTGAAAGGAAACATCACACACATGAACAAAAGCGCGCGCACACACACACACACACACTATCTGCACCTACACTATGAGGCTTCAGAGTGACTGCAAGCAACCACAGCCTGGTATCACACACACGCAGATGCATCAGCAGTTCATCAGCACGTTGTAGATTGGAAGCTGCTGCATGACACGACACTGAGGATCTTTAACTAGGAATAATCAGCTCATACACAAATACCTTACTTTGTTTTGCCAAGCAAATAAGAGCAGCAGGAAGAGAGGGGAAAAAAGGAAATGAGAACAAAACAAAAGTGTTGCCCTCTGACACCAAGATGCTCTGTGTGGGAGTTCACGTGTGTGTTTGTGTGCGATATGAATATCTGATCTGTTCTTGCCTCTGGCAAGTCTCAATGAGGTTTCCTTTTGGTTGCTGAGGTTAAGATTTGCATCAGATTTAGGTGTAGGCGTAGCACTGCCTGGCTGCTTTAGTATTTTTGTGTGTGTGTGTGTGTGTGTGTGTGTGTGTGTGTGTGTGTGTGTGTGTGTGTGTTAAACAAAAGCATGAGTTTTTCCACCTTGAGGAAAGTGGCCCAAATGGCGTCCGGAAGCAGGACACGCCCCTCTGACGGCGTTTGCGGAAGGACTGCTCCACCAGCTTGGCCTCCGATGACGGGTCGACCCGCCAGAACGAACCCTTACCCGGCTCCTCCTGAGAGCGCGGCACTTTAATGAAGTAGCGGTTCAGCGACAGGTTGTGCCTGATGGAGTTCTGCAGAAGATCGAACGGGTTTAGAGACGGAACTCACCGGATTCATGCGCGAAACAAGAAGGTGAGCGGCGTTTACGGCGAACTGACCTGCCAGCCCTTATCCGCGGTCCTGTAGTACGGGTAATGCTTGGTGATGTGGGCGTAGATGCCGCTTAGTGTCAGCTGTCGGTCCGGAGCCGACGATATGGCCTGCACGATCAGCTGGGCGTAAGAGTACGGAGGCTTGGACTCGTCCTGTGAAAGGGGACACGTAAAACCAGTCAGAACCAACCTGAATGATCTGCAACAGGGCCGGGATCATTTCCTGCAAAGATACGATACACGATACGTCTAGAGTGTTTCCTCACAAACTGTCAGTGTGTCCGCTATCTAATCTAAACTAGTCCTATTGATTCATTTTACCTTCCTGACCACTGCTGAGCTCCTCAACTTATTGACCCAGTGGAACCTGAACCTTCTGTTTCAGGAAAAGTAGCAGAATTATAAATTCCCACGTTCAGCTGGTAAAAGTCACCAAAAATTCACAACAACATGTATTTAAGTTGTCAGTTTGGGGTAAATTAATTATTTATTTATTTTTAACTAGCAGTCCCTTTCCTGTGTACCACAAATCAACATGTCAACGGTGTAACATCCACGAGGGCGAGTCAAAAATTATCTGCACTTTGGCTGTAGAATGTATTTTAAGTATTGTTATTATTTTACTTTAACCTCTTTGCTTTTCAGTAAACTTTGTCAATCGGTTTGTCAATTGGTGTTACTCCGCCCCTAATGGTGTGTGAGCAAGCAGTTCGAAAAGATGCGGTCGGCTGATGTCACGCGGTTCGGGTGAAACACGGGATAGTCTTCGCCCTCCGGACTGAGTGGTAGTAGTAGCCCTAATGTGGGAGCCCCCTAGTGATGGGGAGGAATTGGCTACGACTAAATTAGGGGAGAAAATTGGAACCCCCCCCCCCAAAAAAAAGAAGAAGTGCGCGAAGTCACGTGAGATAACTTCCACCTTCCCTAGATTAGCCGAACACTTCTGTTTACGATCGCTTCTGTTTACGATCACTTCTGTTTCTGTTTACGAAACAGATTTATTCACATCTGAACCTGGAAAGAATGATCTAATATAAAAAACACAAACCTGGACATGTCCTGTCAGACATCTAGACACACCTTTAGATAACGAGCAACGTGCTAAATTTAAGATGAGCTTTAAAAGACACTTTCTTCTTCCCAGTGATTTTAGATGTGGTAGCGAGTGATTACCGACCTTGGGGCTGTCTCTGTCCGAGACCTCTGTGCGATGCTCAGACACAGCTTTGGCCGCGTACTCGGCTGCCAACTGCAGGTCAGAGGTTATGTTGCGTCCGTAGCGATAGCCGGAGGATCCTGCACCCCGAGGACTCACTGGACAAGAGTTCGGCACACTGCGGGAAAAAAAATGCTGCGATTTAACAACCCACTGTATGACTGAACAACATTTAGCATACATGTTTACTCATTTATAACACAAAAACTGCTAGCTTCAGCTAATTTCCACAATAGCGCTCAGACCACCAACCACAGGGAGAACATGCAAACTTCACACACACATGCTCGGACCCAAAGGTGGGAATCAAACCCAGAACCTTGAGGTGCGAGGCCACAGTGCTACATAGGGACTTGAAATTTGGCTTCAACGACATCAATCAAGAAAAATACCACACGCTTCCATCAGCTGTAGCATATATATATAATTGTTTGTTTCTGCGAGTACCATAAACAAAAATACATTACAAGCCAATGCAATGCAGACTGGACCAGACTAATCTCTCCCATCTTTTCTCTGCAGACGGTCAATAGACGTCTACAAACGGCCAGCAGGTGGCTCCGAGCCTTTCAGAAACGACACTGTAAACAAATGTGGCTTCCTGGAACAACATTCTCCAACTGCTTGTGATTTTGATCTGGGCTCCGGAGTACAGAAGAGTCTGCACACATTTGCAGGCTGCACCTTTAATATATTCCCAGAGAAGCTGGTTACAGCCCTGATGGTCACCTGACCTGGGTTATTAATCCAGTCTTATAAGTTTGAAAGAACTGTTTCTCTTGCACTGCAGTTAGATCAGACATCGGGCATGTCCATGTTATTAATCGTCACTGCTGCTGTGTGTCCTGATTGTGGCAGACCGCCGGAGGGAGCAGAGCAGAGGGTCAGAGCTGCTGCTGCTGCTGGTGGTGGTGGTGGTGTTGTTGTTGTTCTGCTGCCTTGATGTGGGCGGAGAGTCGAGAGCTCAGGGGGAAGAAAGCGTTTGTCCGGCGGAAGAGGGCAACAACCGGCGTGTGGGTCCAAGTCCAGGACTGGAGCAGCTCTTTTATAAACAACTGGACCAAATAACAACTCGGGGAAAGCATTCCCCTCTTCAGTAGATTAACACACAGCCCTGGGCCCATGCCAAAAAAATAACACGTTACTATGTACAACAAGAACGCCGCTTCAAATACTCACACTGACACATCTGAACAGGATCTTTATCTTAAATGTATTTATTCAACTATCTTGATTTTTTCTTTTCATCAGACAGGATGGGTTGTTATAGTGAGAACTTCAGTAGGACCGAGCTCAACAGTGCCCCCGGTGTCCGCAACAAAAATACGTACAAGATAAGGAAGAAATGAGGCTGATTTCTTCTTAGCTCACGCTGTAGAGCGTATCAGTACATCAATCCATTAACAATCGTTCTGATCAGTTTTCAGGAACGCAGATCTAAACAAGAGTCTAATTTTAACCTTTTTTGACGCAAGATAACAGTGAAGAAATATACACAATCACAATGAGACACAAGCACCAAGCTCGTTATCCACAGTACTGTTATTATTAGTTAAACTATCGAGAATAAAAACATAACGTGAATAATAATGAAGAATAGACAGGATACTATGCCACAAATCTGCTTTATATATTTAATGATGTAATGACAAATGCAAGTGGTTTTACTATTTGTAGTAAAGCATTTAGTCTTCCTGAAGAAAAATGAATTAATAAATAAGAGACAAAAAAGTGTCTCCAAAGTTAAGGTCAGATTAGACTTTTTCCCATCTCTTTCACTAAATCCCACCTGATTTGGTTCCAAGAATTCAGTCTCGTCCATGATTGGCTCAGTGCGCCTCTTTCTCAGTCAGAAACCCAGAGAGAACAAAAGGAAATATAATAAATAATGTAATTACGCAGGTGGAAGAGAGCTGTTTTTATGGAGTTTACTTATCAGGATTGGGACAAAATTTGCCTCCTGGAAACACGTGACGGACTCGTCAGTGTCACCCCGATGTGGAGCAAACGTGACCAGAACATATTTGTTACAGCGAGAGAAGCCAGAAGATCAATTGTTTGAACAGGTAATATTTACTGGTTGAACAGGTTTTCGATGGTTCACACTCCACCCGTCTGTTCCCCTTTGGGCCGGACCAGGACAGACCGGGTCGACTAAGAGGTGGTTACACGATGGATCAGTGAAACATTAGGGTCCATATAAGTACACCTGGTTATGGTCGTGTTAAAGGTATTTTTATGAACATGGACAAGGTGAATCCATTTACTGCATCGGAGGGAGAAAATGCTCACTCCCAGAGGTCTTGTGGAGTCACGTTCAAGGGCGGCACGAGGGGAAGCTAAACCTTATTGTGCACACCTTCTAACTCCATGGACATTACTGATGTTTATTTCTTTCTACACTGTAGAACAATGCTGAAGGCGTTTATCCAAAATAAGGAATAATCTCCTTTGAACAGCCTAAGTGAATCCTGAACTCTATAAACAGGAAGAAGCATTTGTGACACGATGGAGTCGTCCATTTGTTCGCAGCGGTTCATTAAACGACAAGCCATGTCAGTGTTGTTAAACAGATGCTAGTCAGATATTATGTAACGGTGGCGATTAGCAAGCGCAAAACTGTAACGTCTTTAAACATTTATGCATTCGGCAGCCTTTCTTATCCAGAGCGACTCGCAGTCATTAGAGAGATCCTTTCACTGGGTTACTAACGATTAGTGCCATCAGTCACACACTGCAGAAGCTGGTGGTGTTGTGGTGGAAGATGAACCCAAATATTGATGTCTACTGAATATACTGAAATCCAAGATAAAACTTTTACACAATCAGGTCAGGAATCGACATTTTACTCCACATGATTCTCCTCTCAGTCTTGGGGAGTTCAGACATCAGGCTGTGTTCACGCTGAAGCACCTCAGAACCTCTCATGAACACACCATAATTTCATTTAGACTTTTGTTACTGTAGAATAAGTAGAACTGACAAGGTGCTGCGATACGACACACCGGCGAATCGCCAACGAATTAAAGTGTAAACTGTAAGTGTGTCGCAGTGAGGAAACACTCAGTGTGACACACTTGTACACACACACACGACTCCTTCCACCACATTAATAATACAGGAAGACGTTTAGTTTCGATTCAGTTACGTATCGCAATTCTTTTTTTGTGGCGACACATGCATCACCACACTGACACAAAAGGTTTTTTAATGATTTTTTTTATTTATATACGTTGCAGGTTCTCTAGAATTCTCTATAATGCTGTAGTGGTTTATTCTAATCTGATCAGACAGCACAGCATCATGTGTGGTACGAGCAGATTATCTGGAATTAGAATTGCAACAAAAACTGGAAAAACAGAACTGGGATATTTATGAATAAGTATCGTTATAAAATTCTACCGAGATTCCCCCAGGAATTATTAGTCCAAAATAACCAATAACCTTAAATTAAGTTGTTAATATAGAAAAAAAAGAAATCAACATGGTGATATCAACCCAGTGTTTATATTCCGGGTGGAAATACTATGAACCGTTCGGTTAAACAGAAAAGAAAAAAAAAAAAAAAAAAAAACTTCTGACCACCAATCAAGCCAAGTCAATTTAATTTGTATAGAGCTTCTAACAACCTGTCCCAAAGCAGCTTTACACAATCAAAAGAAAAGTTAGTAAAATGTGAGTAATATTATATATCAGAATGATCAGATCGCCCCTGATGAACAAGTTGAGGGCGACGGTGCTGAGGGTAAAACTCCCTGAGATGGCAATAAGAAGAAACCTGGAGAGAAACCAGACCCAACATGGAACCCATCCTCATCTGGGTGACCAATCAGATGTGAGAATTCAGCCTGTTCAAAACTCATTCCAATTGTTATATACTGTTAAACATTTTCCCCAGTTGTCCCCATTAGATTTCATATCCACTTTACTGTACAAACTGGATCAGCTTGGGGTCTTAACGCCGGTGTTAAGCTTACCGATGCGGCACACAGCCGACTGGAGCGAGTAAGAAGAGATAAGGTTCAACACCTCGCTCAGGATTCCAAAAGGTTATCTTAAGTAATGATTTACAGAGGAGACCTCTTTAACGGCTTAATAATTAACCCAATGAACTGAACTTAAATCGTTCTCCCAAACAAAACAGCGCTTTGTTTCAGAAACCATCATCACAAATTGCATTTCATCTCAGAACTACTCCACTGTGATGGTGTTTAAACCTCAGGAGGGGCTTTCAAATATGCAGAATTACAAACTTTTAGTACATCTGCTCTTTCCTTTAGCAGGTCGTGGGTTTAAAAGATCTATCCCATCTGCCTTACTATCCCTGCAAAACTCGAACCCCTACTGGCTCGACTGTTGCACAAAAACAGCACACGGACACAAACCCACATGCTTGGCAGTGAAAAAACTCGTCAGACTCGCTGAAAAAAAACCAACAACAACACAAAACGCTTTGCTCAAGCTAGAGGAGGGTGGAGGAGAAGTCAGAAAGCACAGTGAGCATGCACGGTGTTTGTTTTGGGTGTAGGGGCTGAACGAGAAGAGGAGGATGGGGGGTGGGGGTGGACGAGTAGGAGCCCTCGGAAAAAGGAAACTATCCTTCGCTAAAAAAAAGAGAAAGAAAAAACCCACAACATTTGGCGTTCGACCAATCAGAGCGCTCAGAGCTCTGCACACACCATATATGGCGAGCACACACACACACACACACACACACACACACACACACACAGCTCACATTCACATGCGGTGCAGAGCTGCAGAGAGGCCACCGGGGGCAGACTTCCCTCACAACAGGCTGAATGAAACACTGGGAATGTGTTTGGAGAAACCAAAATACATTCCCTGCTGAGCAAGTGAAGCCCAACAAATAAGAAAAACAGGCCTCAAAGTCAGACTCTCGGATTGTTTCGAATTAAAGGAACAAAATCCAAAAATCTGTGCTTGAATGCAAAGTATACAAATAGTCGCTTTTTTATGTAAATATAAAGAACCCACTTTCCTTCTTTACCCTCTAATCATTCGGTCATTTGTTAATCTGTTGCTGAACTCTGACCTGATATTAAATACACAGGTTTAAGGTGTTTTCTGTGCATTTTTTAACCTTAAAGATCATTTTATCATTTATTATATTTAGATTTAATATTATTATTATTTAGAGTTATTATATTATAACTTTTGACCCAGGAGTACTGAATTGAAGTTTAAAAAGCTCTGGTCAATAAAATTTTCTTGGAGTCAAGCTCCGAATTTCATGGTTGCGTCTCAATATGTGCATTTATTGTAAGCCTATAAAATAAGCATTAAAACTTTTCCACAGCATTTCAATAATATTTATTGTCAGTTTTCAGTAACTACTGATCTTTGATGGCCGTATACATTTCCCTGTTTTTGTACGGGACACAAACAAAAACTTTTATCAGTCTTTAGTGAATCTTCACCTGCACGCTGCTGGACTGTAAATGAGTGTGAAGGGCCTCTGTTCACTCCGTCACACCGGGCTCTCATTTCTGGTACTTTACACGCCCTCACCTCGGACTGCCGCGGATACGTCTGCTCTAAAGACCCACACTTTATCTTGATTTTGGAACATACAAGATAAACTGGTTTTGAATTCCCTGCAGGTAGAATAAACGCACATGATCTGTCTAAACATCTATGAAGATTTAGATTTCATGGTCTACTTTGCTTTTCTCTGGGATAAGCCAGGCTGTGTACACACATGTACACACGATGTATATATGCTTAAAGATCACGTCATCTGGCTCTGTTAAGAGTCACATATAGCCACGCCCACATCGCGGGAAAAAGCGCAGGTATATCCCTGGTACAATTAATTATTCTCATTTGTCAGGAAAGCAACAGCGCCAAGATAAAACTGTCACTCAAATCTGGATCTGGACCGCGGTCCGCAATTTAATGATGCCTGGTTAAAATAATAATTCAAATATTGGTTTAGTTAAAGGAATTTGTACGAAAATGACAAAGCCCTATCTTATTTTTTTAAACATGCATATTGATCAGAAATGATTTTTCCTAAAGACGTATGTAGCCACATGACCAGGGCTCATTATAGCATTTTGGAGCTGAAAAAAAAAGAAACAAAAATACAGGTTCTGCAAAGACAAACTGGCACCAAACACTTTTCTAATCAAATCAGAGTTCACATACGCCAGCAGTTCTGAAACATCTGGTGATTTTACATACTTCACATTAATTAATCTACAGAAATACTTACTGGTTCTGCCACAAATCATAAATTCCCCCTCAACAGAAATGTAACTGTTACATGTATGTATTGGATTTAATTCTTTACTGTTGCTGTCATACATCTTCGTTTCGATCACGCATGCGCAAACATTTCTAAAGGATCCTAAAATCACTAATTTCATGGTTTCAGTTTTCCCCGTTAACGACAAGTAAAACCCCCGTCCACTTGCCATTTTCTAACTCCACCTACTCATCACGTCTTTAAAGTGCAAAAAGTTTGCAAAGAAACAATTCATCAGCAGCACCATCCTGATCTAAAGTCACTTGTGCATTCTGCTGTACTCGTCTAGTGATATAAACTCTGTTATAAGTGTGTAAGTGTTTTTCTGTGTTATAACGTGACCGTGCACAAGCAGGAGGACAATTAAACACCAAGCACAAGATTGTTTAGGCCAATTGTTTAGGCTTTTCCTCTATTTAGAAACAGCTGTCCAGCAATACACTCAAAGGCTGACGTTCAGTGTGTGAGTAACCGTTCAGGTATTAAATCAGGCCGACTGTATTCACCACCGTGTTGGTTGAACCGTCTCATTTCACAACATCTGTGCAGAAAGACAGCCAAGGCGAGATTAGAAAGTTGCCTAAACAAAAGCTTTTTCATTTTGCTTCGCTTAACTTTTGCCAAGTCTTGGTCTTTTTAGGCTGTTTTTCCAGAGCGAACTCTAAATCTTCTATCAGCATCAACTACTCTATATCGGGTTCGGCTTCATGCAGCAGGGTTTACACGCGCCGTAAGGCCAGGCTTAGCCTTTACTTTAGGGAAACATTAAGAGATCATATAATGAACACTCGGTTAACCAGTAGACACTGAGCTCTGTGCTGGTTGATGTTCCTGATCAGCCGTACCTGATGGTTCCTGTGGGTGAAGGCAGCGGACTTATCATGCTTCTGAAGTCGTTCTCAGGAATGGTGATTTTCAGTGGTGAGATCTGGGGGTACAGGGGTCTCACTGGGGACACGGGTGCCTCCTCCCTCAGCACCTCTTTGTGGTACAGTGAGGTAAACTGAATCTTTATCACCGTGCTGGGAAAACGAAATGTGCACCTGGTGGGGCAAAAAAAAAAAAATCATCATCATCAAAACAGAAATAGCATTTTGGCTTATTTTCTATTTCATTTTAATGAGGCTGCACATTTCACACCAATACATTTAACACATTACCATTAACGGTAACAAGACACACTTTTTTCTCATTTAAGCTTCATTAAAACAGTTCCAAACAAAATGGAGAGTAATTAATGAAGCGCAGACAGTTTAAACAAATGTTCTCTCAAAAATGCCGCTCTTCTCTCCGTTCTCGTTTAAAAACAGGGCAGCAAAAATTTGTTGTCTAATATTGCGCGTCATCACCTGAAACTGCAAGTATGCCGTACGCCCTCTTGTGGTGTACAGGTTTATAGACATGTGAGAAATATTATGCAAAACTAACATTGTTGTTTAATATTTTTCATTGACTAAATTCCTAAGTTCCATTATTGGACAGATCCTTACACTGAGTTACTAATGAAATACCAGTCAAACACAGTCAGAAAGGTAGTGTGTTTTTTTTTGTCGGGTAATTATAAAGACAATAAACTACAAAAATTAGACATGAAGCACATGTTGCAATTGAAAAACATAAAACACAACGTTGGACGCAACTTCACACTTAGCTGTGTGTGTATAATATTATTGAGAAATCAAGTTAGATTATATATTAACACTATTTACAGATTACTAACTGGGAACATTACGTATAGGATGGTGTTCCGTCTGTAGCTAAAAGATGCTAATCAGAGTGTTTGTGCTGGGGCAAGATTAAAGGTGCCCAAGGCATTTGTATTTGTACAGCTAGTTTTTCTAATATTTAGTTTTATCTTCTGTAGATATATTTTCCTTAGGCTAATGTTTTTTTCTATATTTTATTACTTATTTATTTCCTATTAATAATCCTTTTTAAGGCCACGGGCAGTCGTTTCATTATTATTATTAAATTCTCATTTCTCATTTAATTTTGTAATTATTTACTACACAAAAACTACACAATTTTTTTTTTAAATATACAAATAAGGGATATTTATTAAGAGGTAAAACGCTGCATCAGAAATAAATAAAGTAAAAACTCTTAACTTTAAATAAAATTATTCCCAAGTATCAGCTTTGGATTAATCAACATAATTACTGAATCTGTTAATAAACATACCGTCTATACAGTTCAGTGTTAAAGAGAGGAAGCCTCTCCGTGCTCAGTGTTACAGCCATGTGATCTATTTTTACAGAAAGATGCGTGGTGTACTACGAGATATGTTTTATGACGCCTCGTTATTTAGACACACACCACGTCAACAGAGCAATAATACGGCGATTTTGTGCTCTTACAGTGGAATTAATGCATCATGTTACATATTTTGATGTCTTTAATTAGATACATAAACACCATGTGTTTATATGAGATTGATAAGTTTAATATATTTCAGTATTAGAATTATAAACGTGTTAAAGCAGTGTAATACGACACACACACACACACACACACACACACACATTATACTGCTGTGTATGTTAAACCAACAGGCCACATGAAAGAGAAACTTAAAGCCTTCATTAAAAAAAAAAAAAAAACCTGAAAATAGACGCACTATATTTAAGATGTAAATGATGTCAGTTTGAGCCTGTGGAACCTTCAGCATTATCTATGATTCAGTAGCGCTGGACTGCCAACTAAAGCATCAGTAATTATACAGCAAAAGCCAGCATGTTTAAGAGAATGCTTCCTTCATAGGCTTCAGTCACCCACAAAGTTCAGGTCAAACTGGGACTTTTGGTGAAATTTCTGATGAATGTAGGATGAATGTAGGAGTAAAGGCGAGGAGATGTTTACAGACAACTTCGAGCACGGTACAGTCATGAGACTCTGTACACACACTCATTCACTGACACCACTTGCACGTTACAGGAACTCGGCTGGGAGTCATTATTATGTCCCCCGTACAGTCCTGACCTCGCTCTAAGACATCTTCATATGTTTGGGCTGTTTAAGGAGTTCCTGGGAGGCCGGGTTTCAGACAGGCTGTCCGATCATGACTGTAGTGTACTGAGAAAACTTTCTACCTTGATGGTGTCCAAGCACTAGTGAAACACTGGGATAAGTGCATTAGTGTATCAGGGGATTATATAGAGACATAATGGGAGTGTTTACTCTCAGAACTGTGCCAGTCCCACTTTGACTCGAACGCCCATCATAGAAAGAAAAAAAAGCGTTTTTTTTGTTAGCACTCTCTTGGTCTGTCATTATGGTGAAAAAAAAAAACCTTAATACAATTATAATACGCGGTTTAATAATAATAATACACAGGGTCTTATTTAGAAACCAGAGAGCGAGCCCTGAAATAACCCTGCTGCAAGTTTCATTTAAGACCAGAGCAGCTTCTTTCTTTCTTTAACGCATCGTGTGTTCTGTACCTTTACAAAAAATAAACTATTCTGCACAGGCTGCAGGAACGCCAAATTCAATATTTTAGTCGTTCAGACGTATGTGTGTGTGAACAGCTTCTAAAGTTCAGAGTGAACATTCACATCAGCACATGAGAGTCCTACAGACGAAATACCAGCGTGTATAAAAGCACCATCGTGTGCTGAGACACAACCGCCGTCCTGAAGCTTTCCTAAATGATTCCAGATACACGGTTTCTTTCCCGAAAGTAATTCAGAACCGAAATTAAGCCTCTTAAAGCGTGAAACCTGATCACAAGCATACAAATAGTCCGGAAAATTGGGCTTACTAGTAACGTATGATCTGGAGGCAGCATGGGATATGTGCTCCCCCCCCCTCTTCTTTTTTCTCCTCCCAGGATTTCCCCTGCTGCATTTATAGGAAGAGAAATCCCATCATTCCCAAGCATGACTCATTTGTTTAATGTGGTGAAGGAGCTAAAAGTTATTGGAAGCTTAAAGCTACCAGTTTTGCATCTTGCAGACCACACACACACACACACACACACACACACACACACAGTGCTTCATTGTCATGTTTTAATACGGTCCTATTTACAAAGAAACTGCTTACACACTCACAGTTCCTACTTTGATGCAGGGACACTCCTGGATCTCATCACGTGGCATCGACACACAATGTAGAAAATCATGCAGGTCAAAAGTTCCAGTTAATGTTCACATCAAACATCAAAATGAAGAAAAAGTCTGATCTCGGTGACCTTAATTGTGGCAGGGCTGTGGGTACTAGCTTGGTTGGTTTGAGTATTTAGCAAAACCCTGCTAATTTCCTGGTAATTGCACACACACAGAAGGGTGTGAAGAACAAAACATTCTGTGAGTGAGGGGTCTTCAGGCTGAAACACCTGGTTGAAGAATTTCAGGGACTTTGTAGTAATTCCAATAAGCACTCCTTGCGACCACGGTGCGTGGGAAAAGCATCTCACAGATGACATTAAACCTTAAAGTGGACAAGATCTCACCAGGGTCCATTTCTGTCAAATCCCTGAAAAATTCCCACTCAAAATCCGCCCATAGAGCTCCAACAACCGTGCCAGGGTCAGTCCCAAATCCCACACCCTCTACTTCACTCTCATGTTTAATATCAACTGAAGCTCTTGGCTCGAATCTACATGAGCACATGATTAGCTGATGCACTAATGGCTATACTTGTGCAGATGTACAGGTGTTCCTAATAAATCGAACAGCGAGTGTATATCATTTCATCAATAAGTAGAGAAAAATCTATACTGCAAATACCTTAGTTTAAATCTGGAAGTACTTCCAGCAGCACGCTTGAACAGCCTCGGACTTTTCACTGATTATAAACAGAAATCCTGCACTTCTAAACCTCACAAGCTTTCTATCCCCAAGTCTACACTCTCTCTGAAACTGCTTTCGCAATTTTGATCTGCAGAGCCAAAGAGCGATGGACTGGTGCACTTGTTTGGGGGCTCAGAGAGCTCCATTTGCTGCTGCAGTGTAAACACTCGGGCGGGTCTGGCGCGCACCCAGCTCTGGTTCCGTTTGTGTGTTGGTCTGTGTTTTCATAGGTGTCTGCTGGAATAGTCATCGTGAGCTCCATGACAACAAGCTCCATAACTCTGCAGGTTCCTCTGCTTTTATCTAAACAGAGACCTACTGAACGCTTAAGTCAATATTTTTAACATTACCTCCATCTCATCTTATTTACGGTGATTATTATAACATTTATTTGATTTGGTTCATTTTAATAGCACTAACACTTATTGATTAATTTGTCTCAAGCAGCTTTATCTCTTACAGGTTTCGCAGTATTAAACAATGAAATACAGTGCTGCCGATTATTTTAAACATCATATTCTGTACAAAGAGAAAATCTTTTTCCTCTGGTCCAGACTCCAGACCATTAGGTGGCTTTTTCTTTTGCATCAACGGCACATAAATCTAAAAGAAGAAGAAGAAGCAATAAATCTTGCAAAAGGTGATTATTTTCCAAGTACTATTTGGAAGATGAAAGTGGTTCGTATTTAAATTTTTGCAAATAGATGTCCATTTTAGAACCATTTAACAGTTAAGTTTACCCAAACAAATTTGATTGTGAATCAGTTCCAATTAAAAAACTGAATCAATAATTCAATAAATCAAATTGAGCAACAAAAGGTTGATTATTAGGTTGAGATAATTGGTTTAATTAAACAGCTCTAGTCATTATTAAGGACTCTAAGGAGCCCGGACAAAAAAACGAGAAGGGTATCCGGCGTAAAACCTGTGTGTGGATCAGACGGTCCACTGTGGAGACCCTCGACAGGAACAGCAGGAACACCAACAACAACAATGTCCTCATGCCAAACATTTTGTATACGTGCAATTTTTTTGGTCACTTTTGTTTTGTCCTAAAAGCTATTTTTTTGCACTTTCCTGTAAGACTGAAATCTATTGATCATGTCCGGTCATTATGAAAGCGAATTTGCCTGTGATTAGGAAGCTCTCTCAAAACAATTAGCACTCATGGTGAATTATCCAACCACCAACAAAGATCCCAGTTTGTGCAATTGCCTTAATAATATATGAACTATCTATCACAAAAAATCTACACC
Organism: Clarias gariepinus; assembly: GCF_024256425.1. Classification (NCBI taxonomy): domain Eukaryota; kingdom Metazoa; phylum Chordata; class Actinopteri; order Siluriformes; family Clariidae; genus Clarias; species Clarias gariepinus. The sequence goes on along the minus strand of NC_071102.1, from coordinate 20,235,470 downwards.
GTGCCCTCATTAATGTCAAGTAAGTTATTATTAGTTATTAGAAGTTAACAGGCACTCGAAAAGACTCGCAGGACAACCTGAAAGCAGCAGGAGTGACAAATGCACAAAAACAATAAGCAATGAATCACACTGCAATCATTTTTATTTCTACACCTCACAGAAAAATTCTATGACAAATCTGAACAATAATCCCAAGAACATCTCCAGAGTACAGAACACCGGTGAGGGCGTGGTTATATACACAAGGGGCTTGGGGCTGCGTCTCTGCAAAAGGTACTGATGCATTACACACCATCAAAGCATGCATTACATTAAGGGGACCTACGCATTTAATCCACGTTCCCATGCAGATATTCTGTGTGTGACATTACTAGGCCCTCACTGACGTTCTCCAATCGTCCCAGTTTGGTTCCAGTGTAACTTTCCAAATGAGAGGTAAATATAACTGAAATATTACTTATCACCAAAGTTATATGTATAAGTAAAGAGGGTGTTTTCCAGAAGTTTACATTCAGTCCTCCAACAGTGATGCAAACATACAGGCAACCAGCACCCCCCCCCTCCCCCCAAACACCCTTTAGGGGAGCTTCTGGAGATTTGTTTTTGTTTGATGAGCTCAAAGAAAATACACCACCACCCCAAACATAATATCATAATAACATAAGGGTCATAATAATTCAATACGGCCCTGCATGATCTCCTGACTGGACTTTTAGTGAAAAATCTTTGGTGGATTTTGAAATTGCGAGTCTATCAGCAGGACACTTATGTTTGGGGATTAAAGACGATCTGCCAAAGAGGAATCGGACCAACACTTAGAGACATCTCAGGACTCAAAGAACCAACAAAAAAGTGCTAATCTTGGTACTTTGTGGTGTGTGAATATGCCCCCCCGCCACACACACAAATTATTTAAACCCATCTGTCCGTTTCTGCTTATAAATGTATATTATTAGTATTCATAAGAACATAACTAAAAGATGTTGTGTTTAGATTTGAAAAGTAAATATATGGGCTGACACAGAAAAAAAAATTCTATTTACCATAAATGTTTTAGGCCTTAAAATCAATCTTAATTGCTTCATGTTTTTTCTAAATAAAATTACTAAATGACTGTTAGTGCCTGACGCACAGCCATTATTACTATCATTATTATTATCATCATCAGAGATAATAATCAGCAGCACCACTATTTTTGTATTTACTTATTGTGCGGTAATGATTTCTAGACATTGCATAGTAAAACAAGATCAATCAAGTCAACATTTTATAGCCAGTAAACAATAGAATGCAGTACACATGAACCCATGATCATTTCTAGCGCTGAAGAGTTTTTTTTTTCTTTCTCTTTTGTTAAATGTAATATGGAGACGGTTCTGTTCTGACGGTCAGGACATTTACATGTCAGTCCATAACAGAGTATGGTGCTATATATGATTATAGCACGATGAGAGTTTAATTAGACTACTGTCCTTATTCCACAGTACAGGCCTGGCAGGGAAATCTATTTATTGCCTGAAGTAAGTCTGTGTCTGATACGATAGGTGGTTATGTGCCCCCTTTCAGCTCGTTATTGTGGTATTCCTGGTTGACCTGTTACCAAAACAATCGTCAAAAACAAGTTAGCGTAACTGTCATCATGTCGAGCTGTAAAAAAAACATAGACACTGTACATTTCATATATGGTCTATGCGGTACTTTTTTATACAAATGAGATGCACGCCATCCCTCGCGGTCATGGTGTTATTCAAAGGCAGCCGTCACCGCCGTATTGTTAGTGATGTTACACATTTAGTTTGTCTTCGAGGTCAAAGCCCAGGGAGCCTGAGGAGACCACACTGATTTCTGTGACAGAGTTAAGGAGTAGCTTGACTTACCACTGCATTATCAGGGTGCACAAGTCCGATTTTGAGAAATTCAAGTTAGTACGATTTTAGTTGGACCAACATGTTTACTTTTGATGAGGAAAAAATTCTGTTATGATCTGCCTGGTTTTCATCTTGATATATCCAGATATAACCGACTCTGTGCCGAGTACACGAGCTCCCGAGGAACGAAATTTTTACGGCGTGACGTTATCAAATATTGCACGTGTTAAAAAGTCTCTGATCTTGCCTTGTTTTCCAAACTCTGAAAGCGAATTGGACTTGAAACCCATTTATTACACACACTTACACTAGTCTCAAAACACCACTTGTGCAAATTAATCTCGAAACACATTCATTAGAAGCCGCTCAACAACTGCTCAACTTTCGCTCGACACATTTGAGGCGGTAAAGCATCGCCATTTCTTTATAATCCTACACGTGGTTTTTAAGTTGGAAAAGGAAGGAAAGCGCTACATTTAATAACTCGTGTTTAATTCAGGTATGAAGCTGGTGAATAAAGCTAAAGGAATAAAACTTTAGGATTCAAGGTCTAAAAATGTGTCCAAAATAGTAAAAAAGTCATACTGAATCACAACACTTACAGAACCGTAATATTAATCAGGAGTCAGCATAATATGCTGTATATGCATATAATAATGAATAATAATTTCCATCAGTAATGTTTACATTTATTTTGAAAGTCATTTTTAGTCAGAATAACACAACACTATGTAAACGTGCTAAATGTAACAGCGGTAAACAGCCTACTCGCATTTCTGGACCGCTCCACTGGGTTTGTTCAAAGTCGGAACCTGCTTTTATATTTATAAAATTCAAGAGACACTGTTTTTCCATGCAACAAACATTTAACACATGCTATACAGCCAAAAGTTTGTGGAAACCCAACCATAACATCCATGTGTTTCTGTTCCAAATGCTTAACCATTAACACAGAGTAGATCCTCCGTTCCAGTTATAGTCTGCTCCACTCTTCTAGTACGACTTTCCACCAGATTCTGCAGAGGATTTGTGATCATTCGGCCACAAGAGTTTTACTCCAGTTCCAGGTCAGAGGGTTTGAGTTGGACTTGTGTTCTTCTTGAACCACGCCTTCATGGAGCTCTATTGGAACAGGTTGGGTTTCTTTCGCTCCAGTTAAGGTAAACTGTAACGCTAAAGCATACGAAGACACTCCATACAAATTTGTGATCGTTTGTTTCAAAAGTTTTTGGCCCTAAAGTGTAGCTATGATATCAGCGCTTGCGTTTATGTAAGAATACAAAATAAATATGGTGTGTGAAACCCAAAATACTTTCTGCTAACCAGTTCAGCTTGCTTGTGCAACTCATGAGACGTCTAACACACACACACACACACACAAACACAAGAGGAGAAACAGCCTAACTTGAGTGAAAGCACTTTACACAACAGAGATTACAAATTAGCCATCGGTGTTGTAAACATTAATTATATCACGTCCGTAGCCCTCACTACAGTTTCAACCCTGGGCTTAGACAAGAGAACCACCGGCAACCTTCATGGAGGACTAAACATCAAATCATGTTATATAAAAGGATCACGACTGCATGTGAAAAACTGCTTTAACTTAGAAATCAGGCAGTGTTTGAGGACACCTCCTGACACTCGAACACACACACACACACACACACAAGGCATGACGTGAAGTTGTTGTTGGCTGCAGGCTTCTTTTTTTTTTCGAGACGGTTGGGCCGTGTGTGCATTTGTGTGTGTGTGTGTGTGTTGCTTGTCTAACCACCCCATACTGAGGTGGAGCTCTACTCCCAGCCAATCAGAGCGACACACACACCCCTCACACTGCTGTTGTCAAAGTACAATCACTTACACACTCTGTTTTAACTCCATGTCGACCTTCACACAGCGCGCATGTTTACAATCACACAGCTTCCCGAATAAAAATATAACACTCTACTGAAGGCAATAGTAATAAATAATACTTTTCATTCAAGTGCCTTTTCTCTATAATGTGTTATCTTTATTTGAAAAGAGGGAACTGTTAGGCCTTAAACGGAGTGTGTGTGTGTGTGTGTGTGTGTGTGTGTGTGTGTGTACTTCTGTTTACAGTAGAATGTAGAATCACTAGTGAGAGTGGAGAGGTCACCCTGCTTGTGTTTTTGCTGTACACACTGATGAGGTTTGCGCAAGAAGTTGTTGTTGTTGTTGTTGTTGTTACCCACAGCTTAACTGCTCTAATCCCATCCCTCCTGCACCGGACACACCGCTAAATGATGATGATGATGATGATGATGAATGCGCGTGCACACTTACTCTCGGGGTAACCGGATCGGCGGCGCGCCTCTCCGCTGGAACACGCCGTCCACGAACACGCCGTTCTTGCCGAGGCAGCGCAGGTAGAAGTCGGGCTCCTCGAAGGTGATCTGCAGGTGGCGGCGCGACACGAAGCTCGAGTGGCCCATGCTGACGTCGACGGAGCCGTGCGACGAGTTGCGTCCCACCGTGACCGAGCGCTGCCGCATGACGAAGTCGAAGTCGCGGCCGTGGAGGCGAGCGAGGGCCTGCACCGCGGGGGGAGGAGGGGGGGACGGGGAGAGCGGCGCCGGGGAGAGAGCGTGCGCGGCCACAGTCACCGCCACCGGGCTGCACGGCGCGGACTTCAGCGCGAGGAGAGCCCGAGCACCGGTGTCGTCCGCGTAGTCTGCCATTTTTGTTATTTTTAAAAAGAAAAATTCTTGTTTGTTGTTTCTAAACAACTTCGAACAGGAACTGAAGTCTGAGACACGGCTGAGTGTCGGGCCGCCTCGCCTCGCCTCGCTGTGCTGCTGTTGCTCTCGGTCGTAGTCACAACACGGGAGACGCGCAAGCCGCAACACCCGGTCCGGATTACCGGAGGAGGGAGGAATTGAGGAGAAGGAGGGGGGGGGGGGTAAGAGGTAGAGAGAGGAGGGGTGAAACGTTTAGGATGGAAATTAAATACGAGTTCAGACTTATTCCGCGCGCTCTCTCATCTCTCCGTCTGCTCGCGACATTGTAACAGATGACGCCGCGCGCGCTACTTTGTGGTAACTTTGTTTCTTCTTTCTCTCTCGCGCGCGCTCTCGTATCATCCGGCGCGCAAACGGTTAACGCTGCTGCAGTTCCTGGAACCGGACGACACGTGCGTTACATGTGGCGGAGAAAAGCAGCGAAAACACACGACGGACCCCGAAGCTGCGAGCGCTGACGCGGCTGAAGCGCGGACACGGCCCTCACGCGACGGCTTTCACGCGGAATTCTGAAGCGTTTCGGCGCTTCGCGTAGACCTGTGCTGTGTGCGGTAGTGACGTCACATGCGACTGACCATTGGCCGCTTCCTCTGTTTATAAACACAGAAAGAACAAGTAAGAGAGAAAACCCGGAGGGTAGAGTTTCATTAGCACGGCTTGTAGGATCCGCTAGCTTTTTCGGTTAGAAGATGTTAACCGCTGCACGTACAAGTGTGACGGGAAGAAGTTTGTGGACACCTGGTGCCCTAATTTGAGTCTTCCTTAAAAAAAAAAAAAAAACAACGAATAATAAATAAATAATAATTTAAAAATCTGTTCACTCCTATACATACATTATAAACACTCATATTGTGATTGTAATGTTATGGCTAATCAGTATGTGTACACACACACAGTACCAGTCAAAGGTCTAGATATTTTTCACTATTTTTCAGTATAACACCTACAGCATGCTATGTTTCCTTCACTCATGTGTTGGAGCACACCAAACATCAAGCACACTAAACACTTTAACATTGGACATTTGCACATTGCACAGATCTGCAGAACATATATGTCGCACATTTTTGCTTCAGTTTCCATATAAATGAGGACTGCTATTGCACTTTAAAGATGGACAATACCACTGCTCCTCATCATTTCATTTCACACTTACTCCATAACCACCCGTAACGCTGCTGTCTGCACAAACTACACATTTCATATACATTTTTTTACATACTTTATTTAAATGTATTGTAACAAATTAGTATATACTGTAGATTTTATATTTTACATCATTTTCTATTGGGTATTTATATTTTAGTTCACAAACAGTCGTGTAAGCATTTCACTGAATATCATACTGTGTATGGTTCTGTATGTGATGAATAAAAAATGTAATTTTAATTAGTTTCTTGCAAGAACAGTATTGTGTCGAGTGCATTTGCAAAACCCATCAAGCCCCATGATGAAACTGGCTCTTATGAAGACCTTCCCAGAAAAGCAAGACCAAAACAGGGTTGCTGTTGTTAATCTTTCAGCTGCTCCCATCGGGGGGTCGCCACAGCAGACCATCCAATCCGCACAATAACTTGGCACAGGTTTTATGCCAGATACACTTTCCGAGCCAACCCCTGCCATTTTATACGGGCTTGGGACCGGTACTGCATCACCAGCCTCAGAAATCACCAATTAACAACCAGCATCTCAGATTAGAGCCGTTATGAAGCTTTACAGATCATAAATAGCAGATACATCTCAATATCAACTGTTTAAAGGAGATTATTATGTATTTTGGATAAACGCCTTCAGCATTGTTTTACAGTGTAAAAAGAAATAAACATCAGGAATGAGCATTGAGTTAGAAGGAGTGTACAAACTTTTGATTGGTACTGTAATACAAAAGTCACCACATGAGAATTTAGGTGACTATTGTTAAAAATTTAATTTTCATTCATAATTTAATTTAAAAAGTGAAACTCTCATGTATTCTAGATTCATATTCATTACTCTCTCTGTACTACACTTCTTGTTCAGGGTTGTGGATCCTATGTGGAGCCTATCCACAGGGACACAGAGCACGAGGCAGAGTACACATTGCAGGGCTCACAAGCACTCACACACACACACACTCGGGGCTCGCGAGCTTTTTCGGCTAAAAGATATTAACCGCTGCACGTACAAGTGTGACGGGAAGAAGTTTGTGGACACCTGGTGCCCTAATTTGAGTCTTCCTAAAAAATAAAAATAAAAAAATAATAAAAAAAACTAATAATAAATAAATAATAATAATTAAAAAATCTGTTCACTCCTATACATACATTATAAACACACATATTGTGATTGTAATGTTATGGCTAATCAATATGTGTACACACACACAGTACCAGTCAAAGGTCTAGATATTTTTCACTATTTTTCAATATAACACCTACAGCATGCTATGTTTCCTTCACTCATGTGTTGGAGCACACCAAACATCAAGCACACTAAACACTTTAACATTGGACATTTGCACATTGCACAGATCTGCAGAACATATATGCCGCACATTTCTGCTTCAGTTTCCATATAAATGAGGACTGCTATTGCACTTTAAAGATGGACAATACCACTGCTCCTCATCATTTCATTTCACACTTACTCCATAACCACCCGTAACGCTGCTGTCTGCACAAACTACACATTTCATATACACTACTTTATACACACACTCGGGGCAATTTGGAAATGCAAATAGCCTAATCTTCATGTCTTTGGATCATAAGAGGAAACCAGAGTACTCAGAGGAAACCTACTAAGCACAGGGAAAACATGCAAACTCCACGCACACAGACCTGAGACAGGAACTCTTGACCTTGGAGGTGCAAGGCCACAATGCCAAAGACTACACCACTGTACTATGTAGATTCATTACCCTCGAAGTGAAACATTTCAAGCCTTTTTTGTTTTAATTTCAATTAATTTGAATTACAGCTCATAAAAATAATAATCATAGTCAATATCTCAAAATATTAGAATTTCTCTGAGATTAATCAAAAAAGGAATTACAGCACAGAGATTCTGAAAGATGATGTTTGCTTATGCACTGCTGAGGTTTTATTAAAGACCAGGTTGCTTTGATATCAGCTTTCAGCTCGTCTATATTGTTGGGTCAGGTATTTCTCATCTTCCTCTTGACAGTACACCAGAGATTTTTTAAATGGGATTACGTCAAGCGAGTTGGCTGGTGAATCAAGCACAGTTATATAGTAGTCACCAAACCAGTAAGTGGTAGTTTTCGCACTGTGGGGAGGTGTGTCAAAGTGCTGAAAGGAATTAAGCATCTCCGTAAAGCTTTGGGTCTCCTAAAATTGGGTCTAAAATCTCCTGGTAGATGGCTGTATTGACTTTGGAGAGAACACAGTGGACCAGCACCAGCAAATGACACTACACCCCAAATCACTGTGTGAGACTGTGGAAACTTCACCGTGTACTTCAAATAAATGAACTGCCACCTGCCTAACACACAGTATGACTGCAGGTCAATACCTGTACCCCAATACGTTATCACCCAAATGAGGATGGGTTCCCTAGTTCCTCTCAAGGTTTCTTTCTTTTGCCATCTCCGGGAGTTTTTCCTTTCAGCTTACGCCATTGCCTTCAGCTTGTTTATCAGAAACAATCTAATCATTTTGATTTCTACACATTCACATTTCATACAAACTTCCATAATTTCTTTTGATTGTGTAAAGCTGCTTTGTGACAATGACAAGTGTTAAAAGCGCTATACAAATAAAATGGAATTGAATTGAAATCATTTTAATTCTGTGCCTCTCCTTCAATCTTCCTCCAGATTCTGGGAGCTTGATTTCCAAATGAAATGCAAAACTTACTTTCATCTAAAAACAGGACTTTGCACCACTGAACAGCAGTCCAGTTCTTTTTCACCATAGCCCAGATACTTCTGACGTCTCCGGCTCACGGGTGGCCTAATACTAGCAATGGAATAGTTGAAACACAAAACACACTGACTTGAGTAAAACTAAAATTTAGTAAAACTATCAATCGAGAAGATTACTTAAGTGTGAACAAGTCATTTTACAAAGTACATTTATATGTCTACATTAGTCTCAACTAAACAGAATTTCGATAAACTGAATGAGCTATGCTGAAGTGGACGCCATCACCATTATTAACAATATGTATAGAAAAGTATCCTTACTTTGCTAACTTACTCTTGTTAATTCGTACATTTCCATCTACATAGCTATCTAGCAAAGATGTCCCTCTAGTGTCAGATGTTACCATACATGGCTACCATAATTTACAGGGATCTTCATCTGTCTCCAATAAGCAACCCTTTGATAGTGTAAACTCTTCAAATGAAGCCGCTTAAAATTGGCACATAGTGCTTTGAGATTACATGAAATTAATATTAGAACAATTAGAAGAAGTCATAAATGTGTTATGAATCAGTTATAGTCAGAACAGTACTATTACAATTTAAATTGACAGCATTTGGAAGAATCATATCTAGAGCAGTTTACAGGAGTGCTTTAAAATTTGTCAATAAATACAACTGGAACTTTTGATTGTCTATAATAACAAAATACAAGTAACGTTATGAGAGTAAGAACGACTTTTATTTCTCTATAATCCCCTGCTACACTAATGCACAGAACCATGATCCAGCACCATGATCTGACTAACTGCTACATGTCTGAAATGCTGAATTAAAATTTAAATTTGAGAACGATTGCAGTGGGCTCCGGGCCACCTTGACCAGGGTCGTCACTTACGCACATACAACCTTCTTTAAAACGTTTGCACCATTCTAATGTTTTACTGCGGCTAACAGTCTCATCATTGTACAGTACTGCTGTAAATGTCAATTGGTTTTATGCCGTCATTCACAACAAATTTCATCACAAGTCCTGTTTTGACCCTAAATTTTTATTTTTTGCTTTTCCACATAGACACTAACTAGTGTTTTGCTGCAAATGTACTGTCTCCCATAAAAACAGTGAAGAATGGATGAGTGTGCCCTTGTGAGACAAGATGGTGCTAGTGGAAGAATCCAAACATGCAGAAATCAAGACATAGAATAAGGCACTCTGACAGGATTTGTCACTTCATGTCCTCATGTCAGAAATGCTCAACATTAGGAAGTTGGTAATGAAATTCTAAGATTACTTTAATATTACACAAAAACAACACGGGTAAATACAAAATGCAGTTTTTAAATCTTAATATTATTATTTAATGGAAATTAAGGCTGTCCAAATCTTCCTGGCCCCATGTGAAAAAATCATAAATGAACTGTGATTAACTACATTCTTTTGAAAGCCAATGTTAAATGTCAACTATTGAAGAAAGTAAAGCACGCTAAAAGCAACAATGTCTAAAGAAATTTAAAAACAGATGAGAAACAAAGTAATTGACAAGAAAAAGGGTTACGGAGCTCATAAAAGAACCCAGAACATCCAAAGATCTGCAGTCTTCACTTGCCTCAGTGATTCAACAATAATAAAGAGACTGGGGGCAAAAATGGCTACCATGGGAGAGTTCCAAGGTAAAAGCCATTGCTGGCCAATAAGAACACAAAGGCTCGTCTCTAATTTGTCTCATATTTGCCAAAAAAACATTTTGATCTCCAAGACTTTTGGGCAAATATTCTGGGGATTAATGAGACAAATGTTGAAAGATTTGGAAGGTGTGCATCCCATTACATCTGGCATAAAACTAACATCATTTTATAAAAAAAAGCATCATACCAACAGTCAAAATGGTGGTAGTAGTGTGATGGTCTGATTTGCAGCTTCAGAACCTGAATGACATGTCATAATCGATGGAACCATGAATTCTGATCTCTACCAGAAAATCCTGAAGGAGAATGTCCGCCCATCAGTGTCAGGCCATTATTAGGTTCAGGGGGCAACAAGCTCCACCTCCCCCTTAATAAATTTAAAAAATGCATTTTGTATGTACTCAGGTTATCTTTGTGTTAGACCTAAATCTAGATCTAAATGTTAAAATTAGTTTAATGGTCTCAATCATTTAAGTGTGACAGAAAAAGGGGGGAGGGGGCAATTGTAAGATAAAACAAGGGCGTTTTCTTACTGGGAACGATAGTTCAGTTCTGTTCCTGAGCACGATTTCTCCCCCTCCCTAATCCCCCCTTCAGGTCTGCATGCACATTGTAACATCAAAATAAATAGAAATAAATAGTGGAATGAAATGAGAGTAGGTTTGGCTGAAACATAAAATAGAACAAAATTTAATTAATCATACAAATGTAAAGAATTAATAAAGAATGAATAAGAATTAAAGAAATACAAAAAAATGCTACACATAAATATAATGCATGCTATTAAGTTAAACAAATAGCATGGATACATATAATAAATATTTAATCATGTAATTCTATTCTTCCCAGGATCATCAGGGTTCAAGAGAGGTCAGGTGTGTGATGTCAGCATGTCCTTGTGACCTGGAAAGACCAGGGGCCTGTTTCAGAAAGGAGGTTCAAACAACTCGGAGTTAAAACTTGAACTCTGAGTTAATTGACCCAGAGATTAAAAACTCAGAGTTTTCGGTTTCAGAACAGCTGATCTGAGTAAGGTCAATTAACTCAGAGTGAACTAACTCAGAGTTAAGCGTGTACACCGCGACTTTAAAAAGCCATTATCAATGGAGCGCAGATATTACGAGTCACCATGGCAACAGCAGAAAAAACTTGAACTTTATATGCTCATGCAAACTTACAGCAAATATAAGCACATATTTAAAAAAAAAAAAAAAAAAAAAAAAGTAACACCACTGCATCGGTGAAACAGAGACAGGTAGCGTGGGAAAACATAGCTGCTCAAGTTAATGCGTAAGTTTACATTTAAAGTATTTAAAGTATTTAAATATTCAGTATAATAGATAATAAGTAATGTGTGACGTTTATTGACTTTTCACTTGAAAATGTTGGGAACTGGCTATAACTGTAAAGTAATTTCAGATAAAATTGCATTAAATTACATAAAATAGGGTACTGCATAGTTTCTACAACAAATTTGAAAAAACGAATAGCATATGACTGCATATAACATATAACCTTTAGAATGTTAGCAGTACTAAAAAATAGTTTTTAGAACAAGTAATAATCCCATTACTCTAGTTACAGTACATGTTCCTGTTGAAGGTCAGTTAATTGAAGCTAATTATTTTATTTTTTTTGCAGTTATATCAAAGGTAAAACTTAAAATGTTATTGAATCTAATTGTAATTGTCATGTAGGTGCAATCCTGTAGGTATTAAAAGAACATGGCAGCAGCTGAAAATGAAATATAAAAACATAATTCAATCAGGTAAGGTGATGCATGTGATGGATGTAGTTTTTCTTTACAAATGACATTTAGTATGTACATGACAATACATGTGTAATGCTGTTTTCATACCGTGCTCTTTTTTGTTTTATTTGACGTCTCTTCAGGCAACAGAAAGAAGGCAGAGGCTCGCAAGACAGGGGAAGGCCCTGCACCACCACCACTCACAAATGCTGAGGAGATGGCCCTGAATTTGAACACTGGAAGGCCAGTGGCTGAGGGAATTCCTGCAGGGTGTTCATCAGAGCCAGTCACTCCACAGGACACAAGTGCCTGTATATATCTTTCTTATATTTCTTATATATATCTTTCATTTTTAAATTGGTGTCAGTAGATTCTGATGACAATATCTGTGTTTTGGAGCCTCCTGTCTTATCAGAACCCCCGGCAGTTGTAAGTGTCCTAATTTCTGGTGTATTGAGAAGGCTAAGTAATATTATAAAGTGTGCTCAACCAAATGCTCTTCTCAAGATGTAGGGGATGATGACACTATTTCTGCTGATACAGAGAGGTCTATAGAGATAATGTTATGTCTGTAGACATCAAACAATCCTTACATTTTTGTGTCCAGTAACCTATAGAATGTAAGTATATCCAAGTATAAACGTATTCTTGTCTTCCCCCATCACCACCCTCCAGAGTGTGGAAGAGGAGGAGGAGGAGGAGGAGGGTCCATCAACTTCTTCTGCACAGATGAACACAGTTCAGTGATGTACAGTAAATGCCAGATTTTTATTCAATGTACAACATGATGTAACCCTAAACTACTGTATTTTCAGTTACCCGTAAAGGAGTTATATAGACTGCATCTACTTAAGCAAATAAAAAAACCCAATAAAGAAATTATATACTTGGATTGACAGATCCTAAAGTCCGATATAGAGATCCTGAAACACAAGCTACAGGTAAGGTGTATTGTGATTCGTGAATTATATAAAAGTTTTTAAAGAATATAGAAATTTGCCAGTTTTTTATTTTTAGGAAATAAAGAAGACCAAATAAAGTGTTGTGACTTGTGTTTATTTCATTTATTTTATTTTATTTTTTTGTGGTGGTGGTGAAAAACGGTAACGTTCAAGCAAAAATGTACAGGAAAAAGACAAAAAATCCACTCTGGGTCTCAAAATCCTTGCCCGACGTAAATGTAATTCTCTTCGAATTAATGCAGCCTCCTCATCTATGGGATCCTCCAAAAAAGGACAAGCCATTCTCCTAACTGTCTTCTCTGTTTGTGTCCAAAATGTGGGCAATGAATGACTAAGGCTACGGCGAGAAATACCGCTGCGTCTTTAAAAAAGGGGAGGAGACCGACAGAAACTCCGAGTTCAGAGAATAAAACCTGCTCCCGACCAGGTTAGGTTCACAGAGTAAGTTACCATGGGAACTGACTCTGAGTAATAGTTACCTCTCTTTCAGAAACAGGCTTGAGTTACCCTGCTTTCTCGGGTTTGACAAACCTGCCTTTTTGAAACGGAAAACTCAGACTTTCTCTTATCTCAGGGTTACCAAACTCTGAGTTTTCACTTAACCTCCTTTCTGAAACAGGCCCCAGGAATAGCTGCCAAATTTTCCTATCAAAAAGACGACATTCCTATAAGAGAGATGCTTGTGTCCTTGTTTGCTTTACCTTGTTGAGTTTAGCTTTTAAAACTTAGCTGATGTGCTGAAACTATTGAACCTGAAACCTCACCATGCATCAATGTTTTGTGTTTAACATGTTTTGTGTGCAGTGTGTTTATACTGAATTTTTGAAAATAAATGTATACTGTAAAATCCAAGATGTGTGGGTGATTTGGAATAGAGACAAAATACTGGTTAGAGTGCAAAATGTTTTATTAAAAACTATTCAAGTAAAATATAATTCAAGCAAGTGTTGTAACAGAAAAGTAGCTGTCAAAAATAAGAAAAAAAGTAAAACATTAAAAATGTATCCTAGTTTCTATATTAATTGTACTTGCATTAGCAAGAGGGTGTGTTACTGAAAATAAATAGTTCCTTGTATCTTCCTCTGTATCTGTAGTCGGCACCCCTCCATCTAAATGTGAGATTTCATCCAGGCATTATGAGTCTTCTGCTCTTGCACGTCAGATTTTTCCTCTTTCTTCTGTTGTTAGCTGGTCTTGTGCTGTCGAAGGTCTCAGTCTGTGTTTCCTTCAGTGTCTGTCTGCAAGAAAGTATAAAAGCAAGAAGTTAGCTGAAGGTTGCAACCGGTTCGGATAATGAAGGTAGACGGTGTGGTGGGACAGAGCGGTTCCGACTCGGACATACTAGATGGTTTTTAAATTTTATTATTTATCTTTTCCTCACGTTAGTATCGCACGCGCGCTGTGTGCTGCGCGAGCCGCAGTTTGTTAAACTCTGCAAGAGCTAGCTTAGTGCTGCTACATGCGCGCGCGTCTAAATACTCACGGATACTTCCGTAAAGTTTTTATGTGTAGTGTCCGATTGTCTTTGGATTTTTTCCCGTCTGTCTACATTTCTAGCGAACACTGTACTTCAGAGATTCTTTTGCAGCCACGTTTGTTTGTTTGTGTACGGAGGCAAAAAGTAACTACGTCATTTCCTCTTTTGAGCACGAGCGCCTACTTGGGCTTGGGACGACTGCATGCTCACAGACAAAAATTCAACTGGTCCCGGATCCCAGTGAGAAAACGTCCTAAGAGTTTCTGTCTCGGATCCCGTTCCAGTCTTCGTCTTTGCTCTCATAGATATATATCTATGCTCTGCTCTGACTCGGCTCCTGTCGCTTGCCCACACACAAGATAATGCTTTAGCGCCACCCATGGCCCTGGAGGATGCGTTACAACTTCCCGCGTGTCTGATCGCTCCGAGTCTCACTCTCCCATCTGTTGTTGTTTGCACGTGCAGCACAGCCAACAGGGAGTCTGTTCCAGAACCTTCTCCCAGCTTTTCCTGGCCATGTTCCCCTTTCCCTGTGTGGATCAACGTCTCCTGCATTTTTGTGTTATGACCCTTTAGAATGTGTTATTGTTGTCCAAGATAATGCACGTCTTAAGTTAATTATACTTTGTAAATGTAAAATAAATGTTAAAAAATTGCACATTTAAGGTAAATAATGTGCTGTTACTCAGGTGATCTGGACTAAAACACACACACACACACACACACAGTGAAAACGACTCAGCAGTACCTGATGTCTGAGGTGTGAAGTCAGACGCAAACACACTCCTTCACATCTTCTCACTGCTCTAAAATTACGCAAGACGTTTTAATTTCTAGCACTGATTAGCCTACCTTGTACTGTAATGTTTATTACTGCTTAAATTTACACAATTATATTTTGTTAAAATAATTCTGACCTTAGGTTCAATTGCTGTCCCTGTGTGCATGGGGTTTGCATGTTCTCCTCGTGCTTGGTGGGTTTCCTCCGGGTACTCCGGTTTCCTCCCACATTTCAAAGACATGTAAGTAAAGTTAGTTGACGTTCCCAAATTGCCTGTAGTGTATGAATAAGTGTGTGTACTGTATGTGTGTGTGCCCTGAGATGGATTGGCACCATGTCCAGGGTATACCCTGCCTCATGTCCTAAGCCTCCTGGGATAGGGTCCAGGTCCACGCAACCCTGAATACAGGATAAAGTGGTATCGAAGATGAGTGAGTGAGTGAGTGAGAGAATTCTGACCTTTGGCAGAATTTCCAGATTTAACCACGACGGCATCCAGAGATTCTGCTTCCTGATGATTTGTGCATATCAAAGCAACAATGCCAACTCTATTCTGGACTTTAAGGATGATGGCAACCTCCTAATTAAAACACACACTAACATGCTATATATGCTGTATCTGCATCACACTGTACACTAGATGATTTTGTCAAACAACTTGGATTTGAACATCTTGTAATTTTTTTTGTTTCTTATGTTCTATAAATCTGCTTTGAGACAATGTTTATTGTTAACAGCGCTATACGAATAAAATTGAAAATGGAATATAATTCACTCCAAAGTCACCCTGCCATCAATATATTGAAGACTCTGGCTAGGCCACTCTGGACATCGATGTTCTGAAGCCACTCATGGGTACCGAGTGCAAGGGTCTGAATACTTGCATATTGCTTATAAGCCGGTTTTTGCTTTGTCATTGTGGTGCATTGTGTGTGGAAGTCCAATCATATGTGCTTGTCTCATTCCAAAGTTTGTTACTTTTTAATATTTTGGAATGTGGCTATGGGGATTTGTTTCCATTCAGCCACAAGGACATCTGTTTCAGATACTGATGTCAGGTGTAGGGGCCTGGTGTGCAATTGGTGTTCCAGTTTATTTCAAAGGTGTTTGGTGGTGCTATGGGCTGTGTCAGGGCTTGATTTGTGGCAAAGGGTGTTGTCATGCTGGACCAGGATTTGGTCCTTTTAGTTCTATGCTGGACTTCTGTGTATTTTTAGCTTTATGGCAACTATTTGGGGAAGAGCTAAATTTTGCTGTGATGATTAGGTGTCCAGAAACGTTTGGCCACATAGTGTATAATCAGTCAAGAAATTTCCCTAGTCCTCAACTACATGGATATTTTTTTAAAATGTATTACATGTCTAGCATACTTTGTGTGCTGCTTGTTTTATGTAGTGTGGTCCTGAATGTTACAGAAGTCAGATCACAGATCCTCGAGGTACTAGATTTCAGTCAGAGGTTATAGTGTAATTAATGCAATAGGGCACTGTTTCTTCTGAAATCCGCTCGTCTTTTGCAAGATGAAAATGTTGATCATGTCCAAATTCTTCATCAGTCCCACAGTATTGCTCCAGCAGGTCCATGTGCTGTTGTAAACCCTCTTCCCAAGGGATGACATCAGACTAGGGATATCCAAGAACTGCAGATTGTTCCAGTTACACCAAAATATCTACCAGCCAAGCAGCAGCTGTGACTCAGTCTAGTTTGTTGACATGATTTATTACACATTCTTTAATTAAATATATGGACTTGATGATGTCATATACTTTACCACATCCACTATATTTAAGAGTGTGACAAAAGGGTCGTGTGTGCCAAACAGAAATAAGAGCTCTTTTAACGTTAGCTAAATCACTATAATGTCTGCCCCATCCCTGTATAGACCATCCTTCATAATACGTAAAAACATTTTAGGGAATAATTAGATTTTGATACTATGCAGGCTGGTATGGCAAAATGTGAAATCGTTTAATTAATGTTGGTGGATGATTGTGTACTCAGACAGATGTGTGTCTTCCACTCGCTGAAAGTTCACGGAAATGGCTGCAGTGGGATCCGAGCCACCGTTCAAATGTTTTATTGTGGCTAAGAGTCTCATCACATTATAAAGTCTTCTGTTTTTCTCCTTCCCAAAAAAACTTTATCACAAGCTTTAAGTATCTTAATTCTAAGACTGTAATAAACCTGTTAAAGAATACGCATTTTAAAATAGTGGAGGTGTTCAGCAGTAAGAAATTTTCACATTTTAAACTGCGCACCATCAACAGCAATCAGAACAACATAATCTTAACCTTTGCACAGTTTAATAATGGAAAGAATATAATAGAACGCATTTCTTATGCACTCACTGTGTATGATGAATAAACTGATTCTGATACTGAATGTACACACAAAAAAAATTATCCAAAAATACATTATAAGGTTTATAATGGTTCTGCTGGAACCTTCAATAGTGTAGATGTAGGCGAACTACGAAATACTGTACCTAATCCTTGTGTGTGTATGGAATCACAACTAATTATAGTGTCATCAAACCTAAACATCTAGTTTACACAGTAGAAATGATATCCATTAAACATAAAGTCATGATTGAAGATTATTGCAGATCAAATACAGTAAACCATATGCACAATTATCTGTTCAATATAAAAGAGGAGTATATAAGTATAAAAAGATATGGGATCCTCTATGGAAGGAAATCATACTGAACTATTCCTTGTTGTGAGTTCTTGGAACAAACTTTAGAGTCACAGGAACCTTTGGCTGAAAGAGTGCGTTGAGTTGAATGGGAATCTGGAAAGAAGAAGAAGGAGAAATAAGAAGTAAGCATTGGTGTCAAGCTCGTCAAACGCTTAATAAAAAGGACCTAATTTAATGACGATAAAACATTAATGAGTGACCTGTGTTTCTTTGCACGTCTCCACAGTAAAGTTCTGCAGTAGCTTGACTATCACCAGTTTCATGATCAGCAGAGCAAACCTCATTCCCACACAGTTACGAGGCCCGAGACCGAACGGCATGAACATGTAGGGGTTGATGTCATTCTCGGGACTGAACCTTTAAAGAAATCAGAGACACCACGTTGTTAATAATGCATCCTTATGCTATTCTTGTAAATATATTTTTGTGATACAAAGAAAACCCATTGCAGTTATTTTACCATGTCTGCCAACACGCTACATGAACACAAATAAAAACTGTATGATGGAGGAGCTCCACTACCTCTCAGGTCTGAACACTTCCGGAGAATCCCAGAGTTGTGGATCCCTGTGCAGGACGTATGTAGGAATTCCAACCAGAGTGTTTTTGGGAATGGTGATTCCATTCAGCTCGATTGTTTTCTTGCACATCCTCTCCAGACGAGGAGCGGTTGGAAGAAGACGCATCGACTCATTAATAGCCATTTCCAGGTACTCAAACTTCATTAGTGCATCGTATGTCACTGGAGCCTTAAAAACAACACTGAGTCATTATTTTGTTCTTTTTTATCATTTGTGATTTGTTTAAGAGCTTACTTTTTTATTTCTTCTCTCTGATAAAGAGAATCAACAAAAATCAACTTCAGCAATCCTGCTCCAGACCCAATAGAATAATGTGAGTGAACACAAACTGGATAGAATGCCAGTCAATTGATGATACACACGTTTACAGTTTACATCATAAAATAAGACATATTTATGCTTACATCATGTGGAAAGGTTGTGTCGATCTCCTCCACCAGTTTGCTCAAGCAGTCGGGGTTAACTGCGAGGTTATACAGTAGATAAGTGAGGGTGGTGCTGGTCGTCTCATAGCCGCCCAGAATGAAAATGAAGGACTGGGAAAGAATCTCATGATCAGTCAAGCCTAAAAAAAAAAAAAAAAAAAAAAGAACGGAGGTCAGGTTGCTTTATTACAAGACCATAAAAGAGTCTGGATGACTTACTTGTAAGTTTACTGTTGAAACTCGTACCTTTGCTAGGTTGATGTTCAGCTTTCTCAGCTTGTTCATCAGTTATTTGGCTTTGGATCATGAGCTGCAGGAAGTCCACTCGCCTCTAAAAGGAGAACAGAACCACAGGACCTTAACAACACCATTTCTGTTTTCTATATTCGAGGCAGTGAGATTGTTAATAGTCTTGGTTATGAATTGATTTACTTCAGACATACATTTTCCTTCGAATTGTGCTGGTCTTTGATCTTTTTCAACGCACTGTAGAAAAACTCCATGGCTGATTTGGAAAACAAGGTCACCCCCATTTTGGATAAAATCGGAACAAGGAAGGGAAAGATGGCTGCAAAACAAAAACAGTCACTGAGGCTTAACTGTGAAAATATCATGACCAGGATTGGGATCCAATTTTGTTCCTAAACAGGAAAGTGTATACTTAATTAGTTTAGACAAGCACTTCAAATCCAATTTCTTTGATATTACTAATTTCCTATTTGGCCAACACAGGTTGTTTCTTTTCCCCAAAATTAAACCTTTCCAAAATTGGAAGTGTCATATTCGATTAGTCAAACCGGATTTCATGGGTTTGTTTTTCTCTGTAATTACATGCATTTTATCATCAGTAATTTGCAGCAAGGCAAAAACCTGGTAGGACGTGATGCAGCGCAAATTTTTTTTTCCTTTCCTAATAACAAAGTTTACTGACAAGATGTCAGACAACCTGCTTAATAAATTAGCTTTGTGATAAGTGTGATAAGTTCTTGCATTTACAGTATGTGAGACGTTCCTGGTGTTCATGTGTAAATGATGTGTAATGCTACTGACTTGGACATTGTACATGTATGGGTCATGTGAGGATCTGTTCACACTAGTGACACAAACATGGATGTAAACTCAAAGCAGAAAGACCGAGAAAGATCTGTGTAAAAATCTGAATTGTGCAAAAACTGTTTCACTTACACTTACTAGTGTGACTGCCAGCTTTCATTACATACTTCACGACTTACAATTAAGTTTAAACTATCATAATCTGAAAATATTAGATAGGACATACTAATTAACACGATCAATGGACTGAAGAAGTTAAAGTTGAAGAATTTCTTGACGTTGATGGCAAACGGGTCCTCAGGGTTGTTGATGGAATCAATTTCAACGCTGAAGGAGGAACTGGTCACTACATCCATGGAATAGGGAGCAAAGGCTCTAAGGGAAAAGAGAGAATAATCTCATAAGCATTAAGATAATTTAAACACAGTCAGACCTGACAAATTCCAAGAGGAATATATCTCACTCAATCTCTCACTTACTCACTCATCATCATACCACTTTATCCTGTATTCAGGGTTGCGGGGACCTGGAGCCTATCCCAAGAGACTTAGGGCACAAGGCAGTGTACACCCTGGACAGGGTGCCAATCCATCGCAGGGCGCACACACATACACACACATACACACACATATTCACACACTACGGCAATTTGGGAACACCTGCATGTCTTTGGACTGTGGGAGGAAACCAAAGGACCCGGAGGAAACCCACCAAGTACAGGGAGAACATGCAAACTTCATGCACACAGAGACGGGAATCGAACCCCGACCCTGGAGGTGCAAGGCGGCAGTGCTAACCACTACACCACCATGCCACCCAAAAGATATATAATAATAATAATAATAATAATAATAATAATGTATAGTCCTATAGGAGTAATGCAGTCCATTTCGATACAGTGATTTCACAAATCACTCGTCAAAGCTAAATATTTTAGTACTTGTATATACACTGGGTTCCACTATAACAAGTACAAGCTTGGAGGGAAAATTGGCTGGCCTTGCCTGTTTTATTTAAGACTATAAACACATGTTAGTAATGTAGAAAGGTAGCACTAATTAAATAAGATGATGATATCTATTTGAAACTGTCCTTTGCATGCAGCTGATGAACTCTGGGGATGGAGCTGTGCTTGTGAACCCTCTCTGGTAGAGCCTAGGGTGGAGCCGAAGGTAGAGTTGCTAAACCCTAGGGCTGATGCTTGGCTTCAGGCTGGTAAACACAATTACAAACCTCCAGTACTCACCCAGACTGAATTAGCCCCTGGACTTTTGGCTAACCTCCACCCACAGAAAAGAATCTGGATCGAATCCGACTCTACTCCCCGGGAAATATAACCAACATATGCTTCCTTTAAGATGCTTCAAGCTATTCAACTATATTCAACTATTCAGCTATAAAACTCTTATCACAGAGCAGCAAAAACACGTTATGTTTTTGCTGGAAAGCACTATCTGACCTGCTCAGCATAAAAGGTCATGTGACCTGACGAGTCCAGACTGACCCTATTCCAGAGTGATGGGCGTGTCAGGGTGAGAAGGGAAGGACATGAAGCGATGCTCCCATCATGCATAGTGTCCACTGTACAAGCCTCTGGAGACAGTGTTATGATCTGGGGTTGATCAGTTACTCAGGTCTAGACTCAGTAATGTTATGGGGCAATAAAATGAAGTCAGCTGACCACCTGATTGTACTCAATCACCAGAGTATCACATTTAAGGAGGGTTTCTGAGCGCACGAGGCAGGATTTTCATCTATGAACTGGACATGTCATTGTGTGCTGCAACTAAAGATAAATGTGACTAAGTGAAATCTGTGACTTTTTTTTTTTTTTTTATACGGGCATTATATACGTATAAGCTCATTATACTACATTACAGGCAGCTCTAAAGGTTCCTAATTGGGTTCTACTTGAAGCCTTTTTAGAAAATCAAACTGTCTATTAGAAAATTTCCCTTCGTTCCCTTTAACCGAATGCACTTATAGAATGTATAGTTTTAAATTAAATTATAAATCAAACTCCAAATTCTTATTCAATTTCCCTATAGTTTTTTAGTTACTGAACTGTGATCTTTGCTAGTTTCAAATTCAATTAAAAGTAACACTTACTCTTTAACTTTGACGGCTTCTTTTGGATCTTTTTTCTTTAAATAGTCAATAAAGCGAGCTGCATATTTCTCAACAATAGGAAACATCTGGAAGAGATCAAATAAAAGTTATTAAAAAATTTCCATGATAACTTTATGCCAAAGTCCAAATCACCAATTAATTAAAATACCACATAAAAACAAGTAGCATATTATATAACTGGAAGTTTAATATAATAAGACATGCGGTCAGGTATGAAGCTGGTGGCTCCTATAAGCTGCCTTTAACTCGTCCTTATGATGCGTCTGAAATACAGTAAATTAATAGTGCACCTCTTTCAGTCGTCCACTCGTAAAGAACGGAGAAAGCGAAGCACGGATTCGTTTCCACTTTTCATCTTTTACAATAGTTATCCCATCAGTAAAGGGACCAGCCAATTCCATATTTACATCCTATGTAAAAAAAAGGAGTTAAAAATACAAATGAAATCTCCTGGATAAAGACAAACTTAAATACGCTTCATTCCTTAGACGTTGTGTCTGTGAATGTCGGTGTAGACTTACCCTTCTGTTAGTGAAGGTAGAGAAGCATTCTTTTACCATAATAGACTTGATCATTTCAAGATCTAAGGTCATCAGAATTGGTCGTCTTCCATCATATATTCTTAAAAAGAAAAGTATACAAGAATGTTGAAGATCCAATAATAAAAAGCTTCTGGAACCAGTAATGATATTTAGAGTAAACACATTTATTCTTGCTTCTGGGCATTTTGAGTACAAATCCTTTAAAGACTGAAATAACAGCTTACTTACCCCCAAACTTTTCCATATTTCTTGAAGCATTCCATATCAAAATTGTAAAAACCCTGAAACCAAATCAAACATTACCGAAGGAAACGATACACAGTTTCTGCACAGTTTAAACACTACGTTGCCAGCCAACTTTGTACAATCCGATTTTTCATTGACTCGAAATAACTCTGATCACAGTGTGCCAGTGGATTCATGATTCCTCATGCTACTTTTCACAATTTATATTCTGGAATATGCCCATGCAGGATGTAAAAACCTCAATAGATGTTATAAGCCTAGGGACACCTAGTGGACACTATGCATGATGGGAGCATCGCTTCATATCCTTCCCTTCTTACCCTGACCTTTTTCCAATGTCCAGGCTCTATGCTCCCTGCAAATCAAAGGCTTTTTTTCTAAGTAATCTTATTAACAAATGTTTTTTTTATGGACACACAGCTCTTTAATTGCAATCATTTATATTACAGCATTAGGCAGATGCACTTATGCGGAGCAAATTACATTTTTATCTTAATATACATCTGAGCAGTTGATAGTTAGGTGCCTTCTCTTAGGTTCTCAAAGGGATTAAGATCTGGGGAATTTCCAGGCCTTGGACCCAAAATTTCAAGGTTTTGGTCCCCGAACCACTTAATTTATCACTTTTGCCTTATGGCACGGTGCTCCATTGTGCTGGAAAATGCATTGTTCTTCACCAAACTGTTGTTGGATTGTTGGAAGAAGTTGCTGTTGGAGGGTGTTTTGGTACCATTCTTTATTCATGGCTGTGTTTTTGGGCAAAATTGTGAGTGAGCCCACTCCCTTGGATGAGAAGCAACCCCACACATGAATGGTCTCAGGATGCTTTACTGTTGGCATGACGCAGGACTGATGGTAGCGCTCACCTTTTCTTCTCCGCACAAGCCTTTTTCCAGATGCCCCAAACAATCGGAAAGAGGCTTCATCGGAGAATACAACTTTGACCCAGTCCTTAGCAGTCCATTCACCATACTTTCTGCAGAAGATCAATCTGTCCCTGATGTTTTTTTTTTTTTTTTTTTGGAGAGAAGTGTCTTCTTTGCTGCCCTTCTTGACACCAGGCCATCTTCCAAAAGTCTTCGCCTCACTGTGCGTGCAGATGCGCTCACACCTGCCTGCTGCCATTCCTGAGCAAGCTCTGCACTGGTGGCACTCCGATCCCGCAGCTGAATCCTCTTTAGGAGACGATCCTGGCGCTTGCCGGACTTTCTTGGACGCCCTGAAGCCTTCTTAACAAGAATTGAACCTCTTTCCTTGAAGTTTTTGATGATCCTATAAATTGTTGATATAGGTGCAATCTTAGTAGCCACAATATTCTTGCCTGTGAAGCCATTTTGTGCAACACAATGATGGCTGCACACGTTTCTTCGCAGGTCACAGTGGTTAACAATGCTTTCAAGCATCACCCTCCTTTTAACATGTCAAGTCTGCCATTCTAACCCAATCAGCCTGACATAATCTCTCCAGCCTTGTGCTCGTCAACATTCTCACCTGAGTTAACAAGACGATTACTGAAATGATCTCAGCAGGTCCTTTAATGACAGCAATGAAATGCAGTGGAAAGGTTTTTTTGGGATTAGGTTAATTTTCATGGCAAAGAAGGACTCTGCAATTCATCTGATCACTTTTCATAACATTCTGGAGTATAGGCAAATTGCTAATATAAAAACTTAAGCAGCAACTTTTCTAATTTCCAATATTTATGTAATTTTTAAAACTTTGGGCCATGACTGTGTATATATATATATACACATACACACATATACACACACATATATACATACATATATATATTGTTTTGAATTGAAGGAAGACCTTTACATAATAAAGCTGTTTGCCTTTCTTGTGCTTGAAATTAAAGTGGTCGTTTAAATATGGTGTGACGCTTTGAATAACTGAATAACATTCAGCACGAAACCTTTATCAGTGTCACAAAATTATAAAACAAAACATGACGTAAAAGTAAAGAAAAGAGTAAAAGAACAGAGCTTTTCGGGGGTGAGCAGCACACTTGAGCTCGTTCTCTCCTTCTCACACACACACCTCCACACTGGGAAAGGGGTGACAACTCTTAAAAGGGCAACATACAGTTCATATTGTGGTATAACAACATAGTAGTGGCTGTTACAGTGACCAGTGATCATAAGAATTTGAAGGCATTTGGCTTTCAGCTGGTTCTGCATCACTGGCATTTGTTTTGTCTCCATTATTCTTGTCAATTTCTTCACGTTTGTTCTTCATCAATCAATCAGTGCAGTGGTTTCTGGGTGCAATTTCTCCTTCCCTGTTGCATTGTTGTTATTATTTTTCATTTTTATTATTATAGTAAATTAATTTTTTACTCAGTAGCAAATATGATTTTAAATGTAGCACAATACTTCAAACAAAACATACTTAAGTAAAAGTAAAATTACACATTTTAAAAACTACTTTAAAAAGTAGAAGTACACAAAAAAACTACTCAATTACAGTAACACGAGTAAATGTCATTCGGTACTTTACACCTCCGCCCACACATCCTTGATACTGTAGACTAGAGATACTTACCTTTCTGTAGGACATGAAGGTTCCTAAAAAGGGCCAGGGTCTTGGTCCAGGAATGCCCAGGTTTTTAAAAAATCCATACGGCCAAAGACTGTAACTACAGACAAATAACAGAACATGCATGACGTTGACACACTGCAATACATCGCAAATGTCACTCTCTCATTTCCCGCATGACTAGTGTTTATCACGACCACCTGCACAGGTTAAGACTGAATACAGTAAGAGAAAGGAGACTGTGATTTCTACAGGAGTGCACTGTTCATGTCTGGTTTGTAACAAAGGGAAGTCATTTAAGATTTGACAGCAGTTTCAAAATAATGTGGTTGCTGAAGAAAGTCCTGAACAAACTTTATTTTGTCTTGTGATTAATAAACCAAAGCTCTAACTGTACTAAGTTTATTCATTTATTTGATATTGATACCGCTTCATGAGAATCCTGGAGCCTTTCCCAGGGGACTCGATGCACTAAGTGGGGGTACACCCTTCACAGGGGCCAGGGCACACAAGCACACGCACACACTCATTCACACACTGTGGGGAATTTAGAAAAACCAATTGTCCTAATCTGCATGTCTTTGGACTGTGGGAGGAAACCTGAAGCACCCAGAAACCCACCAAGCACGGGGAGAACATGCAAACTCCATGCACACAGATCCCGAGGCTGGAATCCAACCCTCGACCCTGTGGGTGTAAGGTCATGCAACTAACCAAAACACCACTGTCCCGCCCTGTACAAAGTTTAACAGATAAATTAATAGTCTGTTCCAGAGTAACTGACAAGCAAGTAAAGGAAGCTGACACACACTGCACACATGCGAACTGGTGTTGGTCACCAAAAAAAAACAAAAAAACATGAAACAAAAACAATAATTTACTTTCCTTCCCTACTCTATGACAGTTAAATACACACACATCATTACTTAGACTGAATTGTTCAGTGTAGACTTACATAAACAGAAGAGTGACCGCCACTACGACTAGACTCCATGTCACAGACAGATATGAGAGGAAACTCATCTCTAAACAAAGCTCTTAGGACTGGTCCGAGGTGTCCGTCTGTCAGTCGAGCTTCACAGCTGCAGCTCTGAGCCTCAGATAAACACCTAAAGGGAAGCGTTTTATAGAGATCCCGTTAAGGTCCAAGTTCAAAAGTGTAGCCAGAGAAAGATACAGGTATATCATAAAGTGTGTTAGCATGACCTAATAAGGTAGAAAGTAAACCTCTGAAAGCTTTCAGCGTAACATAACATTTCCTGTTTTCATAGGGCGCCAAAACATTTCGAGCAATTTTGTCACAAGTCCCGGTTTGACTTGAACGCCCCTTGTAATACCTAATATGGAATTAAATAAACAACTTTTTTTTTTTTCTATCACAACCCAATCTACTGTATTGATCCAAGTTAAATTAGTGTACAGAAAGTCTCCTATAGGTGTAAGTTTCTTTTTAATGGATCGTGTATATCAGCAGTGTTAGAGCTGCTGTACTGGTACTATAGATGGTCGTGAAGCAGGAGGTCAGCTTGTGAATGAAGGTCTATGATTACTGGATAATCATGTAAGACACTTGGTCTCATGTATAATCTCTTGTGGACGTGCTCTGTGATTTGGAAAGCATTAGCTTGAACTCTTTGTACACAGCTGTATCAGGTTCATGCTACCGGACCGGGAACCTACTGTAAGGCCCACAAACGGACCTGCTTAAAGAATTCTATACTATTTGGCTTGGGTAGATCTGTGAATCCCTTAAAGCTGTGCGATCAATCTCATTTTACTTTCAATACAGAAAAAACAAGATAATTCAACCTAAACAATCGTTGTGTTTTAGGTTGTGTTTGGAATGTTTTGGTTGTGTTTTATAAATCCAGTGAAACCATTCACTTTACAGCAAAAACTCACTGCTTTTTGATGTTTTTCAATTGAAATAAATTTAAAGTTCAAGCAAATTCACTGTTAAAAACTCAATCATTTTTTAATACATACATGACATTCTTAATCACCATGATTAATCGTGTTAAATAATCAGAATCTCAAAATTGACAAAATAATAATGATTATGAGTTTTCGCTGAGAACCCATGACTGACCCTTCTGCACGTTCCCACTGTGACTCCAATGAGGAAAAGCAGAAGAAAACTTGTTCCTTCTTTTTTAATATAAATCTTTAAACTTCAGTGTCCAGGACTGCCTTCTTAATATCAAGTCTAAAGTCCAAGAATGTCAAAACCTATAATTTCCCTGAGTCGAATCTTGCTCATCAAATGAATAATCAAACAATTCAATGCTATTTCCCCATTAAACCTGAATAAATGTATGTTTTTGATGTTTTGATGAGAGTCTGTTCTTCTGCTCTTGTTTCTATCATCAGCATGGAAACCCTTCACTCTCCATGAGCCTTGTGTGCCCATGATCCTGGCACCGGGTCACCGGTTGTCCTTCCTTAGAACACTTTTGCTCAGTACTCACTGAACCACTGCAAAGCAGGAACACCTCAAAACACCTGCTGAATCTGGCCAACAATTTGAACAATTTTAATTTCTAACAAACACCTACAGTAGATCCTTTCGCTTGCCCATTTTTCCTGCTTTCAACACATTGATCTTGAGAACTGACTGATCACCGGCTGCTGAATAGATCCCAACCCATAATGGTGTCACTGTAATGAGATGATCACTGCTATAGGATTTATGGTAATGGCTGATCAGTGTTTGTTTTATGTTTGTTTGTTTGTTTTTCTGTTTGTCTCTGATCCTCCTACCTTCATAACAAACACCTGATCCTGAAAACTGGACCTCTAAACACTTAACACACACTTCAGCCTGGAATCTTTTATTTTCTCTCTTAAAGAAGTGACGTAATCCTAATAAAACCTAACCAACACAAACCTAATCTTATTCCAGGGCTTGGTCTGCTTCCATCATGTCAGTCACGTGACAGACTCTAACAAATTACCAGGTATTCTTACAAATAACATAGAGATACATTTCTTACCTTCTGTTTCTGTCTTTCTTTTCTCTTCACTCCTGCTCTTGCTGTAACCCACCAGTAACAGTTTATCCAAAACGTGTCCACGTGACCAGTTTCACTTCCTGATTTTTACAGCATTGCACATTCGGTTTGCACTAACAGTGCACAGCGCCCTCTAGGGGACACTCAGGATTCTACTGTTGTCAGGGTTAAAACCCAGTTTAAATCTCTTAGGGTTTAGGAATAAATATCTTTATCAGCTATTTGGTTTAATGTACATGTTATGAATATATACACAAATGCACAGGGGCAAACAAGACGGCATAATCTGTAGCATATTTTTTAGAAGTGAGGACGTCACAGCTCACGCTTGAAAGAGATGAAGAAAACATTCCAAAAGATTTTTTCAGTGCTGTGTTGTGATTTAATGTGGAAAAGATGCTCTGGCCTGACAGACAGGAAAGTCAGGAGGTGTAAATTATCAGCACTGCAATCCCTCGCATCTATCTCGCTGCATCTATAGTTCTGATCTGATTCCCATGTTTACATTTCTAATTTAACAATTTTACAATGGTATAAAACACTCTGACTTACTTACTCTCTTTACCGCTTATTCTGTACAGATTCACAGGAGGCCTGGCCCTCACAGCCCTGGCCTGCGTCCCACCTTTTAGTAAGAAATGTTCTGCTCTACTACCCCACACTGAGGTGAGCTGTGCATTCTTCTCATAGTGCCACAGGCAAAAGTGTGTAGTACAAGAAACTCTGCACATCTCTACTGACCTCACCGTGTTCGAGCTGACTGTTCAGACGGAGGCCCTGCGGTCTGCTGGATGTATTAAAAAGGAAGCATTAAAGGAGCAGCCCTCACCTTTCAGATCAGTGGTTGCCCATGTCAAAGATCTGCAAAGTAACATTAATCTTGTTCCCCCTATTGTGAAACAGCACATGCAGAAGGCTCAGATGAAGCAAAAGTGGGCCAATGACCGACCTGCTCAACCACTGGAGTTACAGCTTGGTGCTCCCTTGTGCCACCTGCAAATTTCTGGCCCCCTGGCCACAGTAGTGGGAAAAAATGTGAAAAATTAGCATAGTCGCAGGGGGCACATAGGTCAGTGTGTCAAATGACATCGTCCTGTGTACATTAGGAGCTGTGCGACTGGTGCTATTCTGACCACATGCGTTTCCACGTCTGTGATTTCATCATGGACAGCAAGTTAGAACAAAAAGCAAACATTTTGCATAAAACTGGGCAAATCTGGTGGGTTTATGGTGATGCTGTAGTGACTCATTTGAGATGTGTGTGAGTGGCCAGAGCGGAAAACCATCACTGAAAGACGTCTAGGGATCGGAAGACCTTCAACAAGCTTAACCCTCAAGGTTGTTCTCAGGCTGCTGACCCAGGAACGATAGGAATATCGCATTGATGTCTGCCATGAACTCTGTTGTGTGCTGTGGATGAGCTGTATTTCATGTTGAGGATCAACATGAGATGAAGCAACAGTCTTCACAATGGAAGAGCCCATCATCTCCACAACCAAAAAAGGTGAAATAGTTCTGCAGCTCAAACAAGTGCATGCTTATTGTATTTTTCGACATTTGCGTCATTGTGCATCAAGAATCCGTCCCCAGTGGCCAGCCCGTCAATGGAGAATTCTGTAGTTGTAAGGTATCTGAGGAAGGATGTACTGTATGGGAAAAGCAACCTGATCTGTAGCAGGCTTGTAGCCTTGAATGGTTTTGTACTGCTAGAAAGAGGCAGACAAATATTTTTTCTTTTTAAAAAATTTAATGATTGAGTTTGGGAAAATTAAGTAAAAATACTGTGGCTGATAATACTCTACAAGTATTTTTGTTAAATTCAGCTTCATCAGTGGAGACACCCTAAGCGGTACACTAGGCTGAGACTTGGGCATGGACGCTAGTAAAGTGGAAGGGTTTAATATGTGATGAGCAAGTTCAGGTGTACACTCAAAAAGAGAGTGCTCCTAATATAAAAGTACTTTCATTTATTTTTTACAGAAATAAACGTGTTGTCCCAAGGATGAGCATTGTAACCAGGGTAAGATGTTTTGCCCAGCTCAGCCAGGATGAGGTTACAGGGTCACCGGCATTTTTAACCTTCCTCCTTACAGTGAGTTGAATCTTTAGCAAGATGAACACTAGTCAGATCTCGCATGAAGAAGATCTGTGGCAGCTTGAAGAAGAATCTCTGCAGCTGCAGGACATTCAGGAGATTAGATTAGATGAGTTTAAGGGAAGAAATATGGATGATGAAGTTAAACAGTACTGTTCTAAGAGGAGCCAGGTCCGGAGAAAAGCAGAGTCACAACACCTGTCTCCTCTAATGACTGCATGTACACCACCCCAAGAGCCAACTAGAGCCAGGTCGTTCATTGCCTAAGGTTACACTGCCGAGTGAGCAAATTGGAGAGAGTGGTCGCACAGATAAGCTATTGTATCACCATATTAAGTGGGGGACAGAAAGAGAACACACAGATTAAAGTGCTGGAAATGATAATCAGGGCCATTAGTTTGCGTGATAGCAAAGTGATAGCATTGCATATCACTTTCCTGAATCTGTTAAAAGAAGTTTAATATTTTATACTTACCTTTGTGTCGTGAGAGAGAGAGAGAGAGAGAGAGAGAGAGAGAGAACAAGCCCCAAACCTGTGCAAGTCAATTTATTTAGGTTTTATGTACTGTGTCAAAATTATGTGTTTACTGTCATGATAGTACAGGCAAGGCTAGGTAAATTTATTTGTATAGCACATTTCATACACAATGGTAATTCAAAGTGCTTTACATAAAAGAAAAGAAAATAATCATAAAATGAAATAGAAAATAATAGCAATAAAACTTTTTGAAGAAATGTTTAAAATTTAATTTAAAAGAAAAATAAAAGCAGTTTGCAATGAAACTTTTAAACTAATTAAAATTTCATTTAAAATAAAAATAAAACAGTTTAAAATATAAGGTGAACATAAAATAATGCAGTCGGTTCTGACGTAGCACGGTGCTCAGTCAATAAGCTAAACAGGTGAGTTTTAAGTCTAGATTTAAATGCGACTAATGTTTTAGCACATCTGTTCTCTTCTGGAAGCTGGTTCCACCTGCTAAGGTTGTAATTAACATAATTAATGTAATAAACAGTGAGACAGATTCATACAGTTACCAATGCTGGGAAAATATGAATAAGTGAATAATAAATCGCCATCCTCATGACTTTAAATATTGTTGTGAATCTGTTAATGCAGTATATAATGTGATTTTTGACTATAGTCCGTTATCATTATCATTATTGTGTAAGAGAGGAAGTTTTAAAAAATCAGTTTAAGTTTATTGTTTAGGATTGATGGCAGAAGATCTGTGTCTTGTAGAGTGTCAGCGAGTGTATTGTTACAATAATTCTGACCTTTTGGCAGAATTTCCAGATTAAACCATCACAATGACCTCAGAGTCATTCAGCCAGTGATGTAGTCCCGGACATTCCCAGAGATGTTCTGATGTTCCTTGATATTGAGATGTGTATCTGCTACTTCTGCTCTGTAAAGCTTCATAATGGCTCTAATCTGAGGTGCTGGTTGTTAATTAGTAATTTCTTGTTTTGCTTGTTAAACGGCTCATTCCAGAGTTTGTTCTCTTTTAATATTTTGAAATGTAGCTATGGGGATTTTTTTTTCCCATTTAGCCACACTGATACTGATTTCAGGTGAGGAGACCTGGTGTGCACTTGGTGTTCCAGTGTGTCCCAAAGGTGGACCTGAATTTAAGCCTCTTTGTTCCATGCCCGAAAACATCCAACTTTAGACAATTATTTTGGGAAGAGCCACATATATGGGTGATGATTAGGTGTCCAACATCGGATTAGGGATTTCCAAGAACTGCAGATTGTTCCAGTAATATGAGTAACAGCAGTGTCCCATGCTGGTATGTTGCCAGGTTTTATTTTACATTTATTGATTAAAGCTATGGACTTGATTACGTCATATAAATGACCACATTCACCATATTTTACAATATAAAAAAAAAGGGTCCTGTGTGATAAACAGAAATAACAGCTCTTTTAAAGTTAGTTATTATGTCTGTCCCAAAGCAAGTTTAAACAGCAAGGCTCGTCTTTAAATTAATATACACTCTTATATTTTTTCCAGACTCCTTGTTGGTAATTTGAGGGAGCATTGTCCCTTATGCATCCTAGTGGTCACTATGACGAGCTATTACACACCCAGGCAAAGAAAAAAAACAAGCAGCACTTTTAATTCTGCTCATCAGCAGGTTATCTGAAACACTGTACTAGTGCTGTATATCCATACTTTATATTACCTAGAAACATCGTTAGAAGTAATTTGCAATGTATTAGTGGTCTTGGTGAATGTGTGTACAGTTCCCATAGACAGATCTGTCTGTTCTGCAAGTTGGCGGCAAGTTATCTGTCGATTTTCAAGGATCGGGCGAGAGGTCCTACTGTGCTTGAAGTCTTCTGTTTTTCATTTTCACAAGAAATTTCTTTACATGTCCCGGTTTAATTTTAAACATCCCTAATAACAAGCATTGCACAAAGACGTGATATATATATACAAATAAATGAGCTTTGATTCTTAATTCTTAGGCTGTAATAAACAATGTTATATAATATTTAATAGTAGTGAAGGTTTTTTTCCTTTCCTTTTTTTAATTATTCATCTGCAAACTGCACCACTAACACGATCAAGAGCAATTCAGAACACTGTAATTAAACCTTTGCATATCTTAATACTGTAAAGATAAATTTATTATCTATGTAATAATAATACATGTATTTCCAATGCACTTAAGTTCACTGTATATTTTAAACCAATTCTGATTCTAAATGTTCACATGAAAAGATATTATGATGTTTAAAAGATCTGCAGGAACTTTTTATAGTGTAGTTTTTGGCAAACATATAAGAACTTTATAACCCTTGTGTATAAAATCACAACAAATAATGTCATCATAACATGTTGTTTATACAGTAGAAGTGATACCCAGTATAACCTACTTGGAGATCATAATAGGATTATTACAAATTAAATAAAGTACAACTAATGGGAAATTATGTGTGCAATATAAAGGATACTATAAAGGTACAGAATCCTCTATGGAGTGCTTTCATGTGCTGCTAAAAAAAGTTGAACAGTAAAGTGAAACTATCATAACCACGGTAAAATCATACTGAACTATTCCTTGTTGTGAGTTCTTGGAACAAACTTTAGAGTCACAGGATCCTTTGGCTGAAAGATTACGTTGAGTTGAATAGGAATCTGGAAAGAAGAAGAAGAAGGAGAAACAAGAAGTAAGCATTGGTGGTTAACGCTTAATATAAATGACCTCATTTATTGACGATAAAACATTAATGAGTGACCTGTGTTTCTTTGCACGTCTCCACAGTAAAGTTCTGCAGTAGCTTGACTATCACCAGTTTCATGATCAGCAGAGCAAACCTCATTCCCACACAGTTACGAGGCCCGAGACCGAACGGCATGAATATGTAGGGGTTGATGTCATTCTCGGGACTGAACCTTTAAAGAAATCAGAGACACTATGTTGTTAATGCTTTAATAATAAGAAGAATTTGTTATTCTTGTATAAAGTTTGGAGCAGTATGCCATAATGATGTTGACTGCTTAAAAATTTTAATTCCATGTTTTTTTTTTATAAATTGTATCAGGTCTTAGTACTATCCAAATACAACCCCAGATGAACAACATATAACTTTTTTCACTGTGGAGGAGGGTAAGTTACAGACAGGCGCTTCTAATCATTAGCCATTGATTAATTGATCATCAGGAGGCATGCAGACGTCTGTAAAAGCATAGGTTTTTGCAGTTTGCTGGTCTTAAGCATTCACTGTCGAAAGTTTCACAAGTGGAAAGCACAGTTTCCAATCCTCACAGGAGTGGAGGTCCCAGCACATTCACCACAAGGTCAGACCATGCTAAGCTCCAAGAAATACAAAAACCTAAGAGCTACAGAATACTGAACAAGTAGAGTTTGCTTGGAAGGGACTCCAGGTGAAACCTTTTCTATAAAAAAAAAAACAAACAAAAAAAACAAAACAAAACAAATGCACAACTGAGCTACAAAAAAACCCCTAAACAATCCATAGGCCTTTGGAACAATGTCATATGGACAAATGAGTCCAAAGTAAAGTTTTTTAGCCTTAATTCTTGATGCCAGGTGACATATTTGGCAAAAACTAAATAGCATTCCAGCAGAAATGCCTCATATCCACTCTCGAGCATGGTGGTTCAGGAGTAATGATATACCGAATATACAGTAAAGTGGAGCTGCATCAGTCAGTTAAGGTAGACATGGAATGAGAGCTGAACTTCTCCAACACCACTTGGGGTAGAAAAATCCATCTCTAACATTTTCCTCTCACTACACCCCAACCACAATCCCTATTGCTTTAGACAATTGACCCTAAATGGTTAAACTCCTCTACCTTCCCTACCTCCACCCCTCTAGACTCATCTCAACACGTTCCCTACTCTCGCTGCTGATCACAATATCATCTGCATACATCATAGTCCATGGAGACTCTTGTCTAACCTCATCTGTCAACCTATCCATCAACACTGCAAACAGGAAGGGATTAAGAGCAGATCCTTGAAGCAGTCCCACCTCTATCTTCAACCAGTTGGTCGTACCTATGGCATGGTATCTATACAGTCATTGCTGTAACACTGTTCTTTAACATATCTTGCAACACCTTCACATGCTGTACTTCTCTGCCACTCCTGACTTCCTCATACAATACTACAGTTTATTTTTTTTGGGCATCCTGTCATACTCTTTCTCTAGGTTTAAAAACACACAATATACCTCTTACTGACCCTCTCCACACTTCATCAGGCATTAAAGCAAACATGGCATCTGTGGTGATCTTTCTTGGCTTCTTCTCCATCCATCAGACATCCTCTCACTTTCTAAGATCTTCTTAAATTATCTAGTAAGCAACTCCAGTACCATCACTCCTAAAGACTTCCATGCCTCTACTGGAATACTATCCGGACCAACTGTCGTTTCACTCTTCATCCTTCTTATATTCCACGTCTTCATCCTCCTTCCCTGTACTACCTTATTCACTACCTTCACCTCGTCCAACCTTCTCTTACCTTTTCTCCATTTACTGCTCCCCAAAATATTCCCTCCCCCTTCTCAAAACACTCTCCTTACCTGTCAGTACATTTTTAGCTGCATCTTTTATCACACCAGCATGTAGTACTTTCTTTCTGCTCTGTCTTTCTGTCTGGCCAGTCAACATGAATCCTTTTCTACTTCCTTTGGGTTTACCTTCTTATAGAACTTTGCCATTTATTGAATGAGAGGGAAAAAGTAACCCAAGGTTTTATTATAAAAAGATTCTGGTTACCAATTAAAATAAACATGGAAGTTATTTAGTACACGTTTCTTTTAGAGAAAAGGCAACCCATTGCAGTTGCAACACGCTACATGTACACAAATGACACTATAAAAACTGTATGATGGAGGAGCCCCACTACCTCTCAGGTCTGAACACTTCTGGAGAATCCCAGAGTTGTGGATCCCTGTGCAGGACGTATGTAGGAATTCCAACCAGAGTGTTTTTGGGAATAGTGATTCCATTCAGCTCGATTGTTTTCTTGCACATCCTCTCCAGACGAGCAGCAGTTGGAAAAAGACGCATCGACTCATTAATAGCCATTTCCAGGTACTCAAACTTCATTAGTGCATCGTATGAAACTGGAGCCTTAAAAGAACACACAGGTTTCTGAGTCATTATTTTGGGCTTTTTGTTATTTGTGTTTTGTTTAAGAGCTTTCTCTTTGATTACTCTTCTCTGGTAAAGAGAATTAACAACAGTCAGAATTCAGACGCAATGACAGGCACAATGCACACATGTTCACACACTTTCACACCTGGGGTAGTTTACTGGAGCCAGTCCACCTACAAGCAATTTATTAACCCTAGAGGAAATCAGTGAATCAGAACCAGAGACCCTGGAATTGTGAACTGCTCTGCCATTGTGTTGCCAGTTTACAGTTTGGATCATAAAATATTTATGCTTACATCATGAGGAAAGGTTGTGTCGATCTCCTCCACCAGTTTGCTCAAGCAGTCGGGGTTAACTGCGAGGTTATACAGTAGATAAGTGAGGGTGGTGCTGGTGGTCTCATAGCCGCCCAGAATAAAAACGAAGGACTGGGAAAGAATCTCATGATCAGTCAAGCCTGAAAAAGAGAACCAGGTCTTGCTTCAGAACAAGAAGTTTAGATGACTTTCATTTGTATTAGTCTTACCGTTGAAACTTGTACCTTTGCTAGGTTGATGTTCAGCTTTCTCAGCTTGTTCATCAGTTATTTGGCTTTGGATCATGAGCTGCAGGAAGTCCACTCGCCTCTAAAAGGAGAACAGAACCACAGAACTTTAACACCACCACTTCTGTTTTCTATATTCGAGGCAGTGAGATTGTTAATAGTCTTGGTTATGAATTGATTTACTTCAGACATACATTTTCTTTCGAATTGTGCTGGTCTTTGATCTTTTTCAACGCACTGTAGAAAAACTCCATGGCTGATTTGGAAAACAAGGTCACCCCCATTTTGGATAAAATCGGAACAAGGAAGGGAAAGATGGCTGCAAAACAAAAACAGTCATTGAGGCTTAACTGTGAAAATATCATGACCAGGATTAAATTTTGACCAAGATCCAAATCTAATCTACTTGGTTTGTTTAGACAACCACGTCAAATTCAAATCTACAACAGAAAGAACATAAAGAAAATTGAACCTTTCCCCAATTGGAAGTGTCATATCCGATTAGTCAAGACAGATTTTGTATGTTTTTTTCCCTCTGATTACATGGATTTTACCTTTTTATTAATTTGCAGGAAGGCAAAACCCTCAAGGACATAATACAGTAAGCATTGTTCTTTTGCTTTCTATCCTAATAAACAGCTCACAAGATGTCAGCTTTGTGATGTACACTGGTTGCCCTGTGATCGATTGGCACCATGTCCAGAGTCTACCCTGCCTTGTGCTTCTAGGTTTCTGAGATGGGCTCCAGGTCCCCGTGACCCTGTTCACAGGATAAGCGGTATAGAAGATTAATGAATGTCCACTGGTGCTGTTCAGACTATAGTGACAAATGTGAATGTTAACTTGAAGCAGAAAGACTGGATGTGTAGAAATTTGTTTCACTTAGATTTCAAATGAATCAACTGACTTGCCGTTATTAAGACTATGGATGATGGGCATATGACTGCCAGGTTTCATTACACACTTTTACATTTCTAATTAAATTTAAACTAATAAGCCATAAAAACACCAGATAGGACATACTAATTATGAAGATTAAAGGACTGAAGACGTTGAAGTTGAAGAATTTCTTGATGTTGATGGCAAACGGATCCTCAGGGTTGTTGATGGAATCGATTTCAACGCTAAAAGAGGAACTGGTCACTACATCCATGGAATAGGGAGCAAAGGCTCTAAAAGAAAAGAGAGAATTATCTCATAAGCATCAAGATCATTTAAAAACAGTCAGACCTGACAATTTCCAAAATGAATATGTATTATTATAATAATGTATAGTCTTGTGGGGTGGAGTAAATCCATCCATTTTAATGCAGTGCTTTCACATATTACTCATCAAAGGTAAATATCTTAGCACTTGTATATACTGTAGAGGGTTCTACTGCAACAAGTACGAGCTTGGGAAAAAACATGCCTGTTTTATTTAAGACTATAAATACATGGTAGAAATGTAGGAAAATAGCACTAACTAAAAGAGACAATAATATCCACTTCAACACTTGGTAAATTTGTCTGGTAAACAAATCAACAGTAAAAACCATTCTCCTTTCCTGATGGCATATTCCAGGACTATTCTGGGAGGAATAATTTTCATATATGATCTGGCCACCACTGTCGCCTTGCGCCTCCAGGGTCCGGGCTCGATTCCCGTCTCTGTGTGCATGGAGGTTGTGTGTTCTCTCCGTGCTTGGTGGGTTCCCTCCGGGTACTCCGGTTTCCTCCCACAGTCCAAAGACCTGCAGAGTACGCTTTCCCAAATTGCCCGTAGTGTGTAAATGACTGTGTGAGTGTGTGTGCCCTGCAATGGATTGGCACCCTGTCCAAGGTGTACCCTGCCTTGTGCCCTAAGTCTCCTGGTATTGGCTCCAGGCCCCCCGCGACCCTGAATACAGGATAAAGCGGGATAGACGATAAGTAAATGAGCGAGTCATCTGGCCATCACATTCTGTGCTGTAATTAAGGATAACGGTCACTGAGTAAAATCTGCGACTTTTTCAGCCAGACATTGTATATAAGCTCATTATACTACGTTACAGACCCCTGTTGTAATGTTTCTTTAAAAATCTTTTAAGTCAAGCTTTTTTTGTCACATCACGTTACTGGTACACTGGTACCGTACATGTGAGTGAAATTCTTATGTGCAAGCTACACAA
Organism: Clarias gariepinus; assembly: GCF_024256425.1. Classification (NCBI taxonomy): domain Eukaryota; kingdom Metazoa; phylum Chordata; class Actinopteri; order Siluriformes; family Clariidae; genus Clarias; species Clarias gariepinus. The sequence continues at coordinate 20,196,658 of NC_071102.1, read as the reverse complement.
GCAATAGTGGTGTACAATTATAAGAATAAATATACATATGGATAATACAGTAGGGGACACAATCAAACACACTCATTAACCTTTAATCAATGCACTAATAGATATAAATTAATTTGTACAATAATTTTTTTGCTTTGAACTGAATTGTGAGTCAAACTTCAAAAGGTTATTCAATTTCCTTATTGTTACTGATAATAATGTTTAATATCAAAATAGTTCAGAGTACTATTATGGATTACTGTTTAGTAGCTAAAGTAACACTTACTCTTTAACTTTAACGGCTTCTTTTGGGTCTTTTTTCTTCAAATGGTCAATAAAGCGATTTGCATATTTCTCAACAATAGGAAACATCTGAAAGAGGTCAGATATGAAGTAGTATGAAGGATTGGATCACGCTGGTGGCTCCTATAAGCTGCCTTTAACTCGTCCTTATGATGCGTCTGAAATACAGTAAATTAATAGTGCACCTCTTTCAGTCGTCCACTCGTAAAGAACGGAGAAAGCGAACTCCGGATTCGTTTCCACTTTTCATCTTTTACGAAACCTATCCCATCAGTAAAGGGACCAGCCAATTCCATATTTGCGTCCTATGAAGACCAGACAAATGAAAACAATACTTATTGCCCTGGATATAGATGAACCCTGAAGTACAATAGACTTCATTCCTTAGACGTCGTGCCTGTGAATGTCGGTGTAGACTTACCCTTCTGTTAGTGAAGGTAGAGAAGCATTCTTTTACCATAATAGACTTGATCATTTCAAGATCTAAGGTCATCAGAATTGGTCGTCTTCCCTCATATATTCTTAAAAAGAAAAGTATACAAGAAGGTTGAAGATCCAATAATAAAAAGCTTCTGCAACCAGTAATGATATTTAGAGTAAACACATTTATTTTTGTTTCTGGGCATTTAGAGTACAAATCCTTTAAAGACTGAAATAACAGCTTACTTACCCCCAAACTTTTCCATATTTCTTGAAGCATTCCATATCAAAATTGTAAAAACCCTAAAACCAAATCAAACATTACCGAAGGAAACGATACACAGTTTCTGCACAGTTTAAACACTACGTTGCCAGCCAACTTTGTACAATCCGATTTTTCATTGACCTGAAATAACTCTGATCACAGTGTGCCATGATTCATGATTCCTCATGCTACTTTTCACAATTTATATCCTGGAATATGCCCATGCAGGATGTAAAAACCTTAATAGATGTTATAAGCCTAGTTACTGAGTCTAGACCTGAGTAACTGATCAACCCCAGATCATAACACTGTCTCCAGAGGCTTGTACAGTGGACACTATGCATGATGGGAGCATCGCTACATGTCCTTCCCTTCTTACCCTGACACGCCCATCACTCTGGAATAGGATCGGTCTGGACTCATCGGGTCACATGACCTTTTTCCATCGTCCAGTCTTTATGATCTCTAACAAATTTAAGTGTTTTCCCACCTGATTAGTCTCACTGACAAGCAGTTTAGTCACAAAAAGATTTCACTGAGTACTGAACTGCATATAGTTGAAATGACAATAAAAGCTCAATAGAGATGAATAATTCGACCTTCCTGAATAAATGAATTTTTCTGGCCAGGCAGTTTATTACAGTATATACCCACATATACATACAGTTACTGCTGTAGACTAGAGAAACTTACCTTTCTGTAGGACAGGAAGGTTCCCAAAAAGGGCCAAGGTCTTGGTCCAGGGATGCCCAAGTTTTTAAAAAATTTAAACGGCCAAAGACTGTAACTACAGATAAATAACAGAATGTGCATGATGTTCACTCTCATTTCCACATTACACTAGTGGTCATCCCTACCCCCTGCTCAGGTTTGAACTGACTACAGTAATATTAAGGAGAATGTGATTTCCACAGGACTGTTCATGTCCATTTTATAACCTGGGATGGTCATGTAAGATTCAATAGCAGTTTTGGTTGCTAAACAAAGTCCTGAACAAATGTTATTTTGTCTTGTGATTAATAAACCACAGCTGTAACAACTGAACAAAGTTTTTTTTACAGTATTCATTCAATATCAATACTGCCCTTCCTGTACAGTGTCCTGGAAAGCCTGGAACCTTTCCCAGGAGACTAGAGGGATTAGATGGCGGTGCACAATCACATGCACACACCCATTCACACACTGTTAGGAATTTGTAAACACCAATTACCCGAGTCTGCATATCTTTGGACTGTGGAAAGAAACCAGAGCACCTGGAGGAAACCCACCAAGCACAGGGAGAACATGTAAAAAACTACCCCACTGTTGTACGAAGTTCCACAGATTAATTAATAGTCTGTTCCAAAGTAACTGACAAGCAAGTAAAGGAAGCTGACACACACTGCACACATGCGAACTGAGAGAAAACAAAAACAATAATTCACTTTCCTTCCCTACTCTATGACAGTTAAATACACACACATCATTACTTAGACTGAATTGTTCAGTGTAGACTTACATAAACAGAAGAGTGACCGCCACTACGACTAGACTCCATGTCACAGACAGATATGAAAGGAAACTCATCTCTAAACAAAGCTCTTAGGACTGGTCCGAGGTGTCCGTCTGTCAGTCGAGCTTCACGGCTGCAGCTCTGAGCCTCAGATAAACACCTAAAGGGAAGTGTTTTATAGAGATCCCGTTAAGGTCCAAGTTTAAAATTGTAGGCAGAGAAAGATACAGGTATATCATAAAGTGTGTTAGCATGACCTAATAAGGTAGAAAGTAAACCCCTGAAAGCTTTCAGCGTAACGTAACATTTCCTGTTTTCATATCTTATTGTTATCTGTAACCTGTTTATACAAGGTGTGTTAAAACCAAGCCGGAACTTTTGATTGTACAGAATAAAAGAACACAGTTCTAAGGGTTTAAAAACTCCCTTTATTTCTCTATATAATCCTCTGCTACACTAATGCATGTATCCCAGCGTTTCACTAGTGCTTAAACACCATCAAGGTAGAAAGTTTTCATGGTCAGACTGCCTGCTTCACATCTGAAATGCTGGCTTCCTGGGAACTCCTTAAATGGCTCAAACGTGGTAAAATCCTTGGAGTGAAGTCAGGACCATATTGGGAACTCTCAATAGGTTTTATACCTTCCTGGTTTGATTTAAACGCCTCTTGTAATACCTTATATGGAATTAAATCAACAACATAAACTTTTTATCACACCACTAAGGATCTAAGGGATATCAGTGCACACAAATGCTCCTCTCAAATGAGTTTTATTCTTTTAATGGATCATGTATGCCAGCAAAAGCAGTGTTACGGTTGCTCTACTGGTATATGGTCTTAAAGCAGGAGCTCAGCTTGTGGATGAAGGTCTATGATTACCGGACAATCATGTATGAAACTTGCTCTTATTTATAATCTCTTGTGGACCTTTGGGATTTCTTGGATCACTGGAATTGCTCTCTGTGATATGGGAAAGCATTACCCTTAACTCCATATCAGCAGTATCAGGCACATGCTACTGGACAGGAAACCTAAAGGACCTGCTTAAAAAATTATATACTTTGGCTTGGGTAATCTTGGAATTCCTTAAAGCTGTTTTTTACTTTCAGTGCAAAAAACAAGTAATTGATATTAAATGATCCTTGTGCCACATTCCATTTTGCAACAATGTTCTCGTTTTGTTGCACCAATTCACATTGCATGCAAACTCCATCAACACAGAAGGTGGGAATTGAACTCGAACCCTGGATGTGCACTGCAACAATGCTAACCTCTAAGCCACTTTACCGCTGTGACACTTTCTTTTTCGTCAAAATTGTAGGCAGAGAAAGATACAGGGAAATTATAAAGTGTGTTAAAGCTTTGTTCCCTTTCAGGAACAAAACCACTGCAAATAATCTGCCTCCATTTAACCCTATCCTCTGCATTCTCTTCTCTCACCCCAACTAACTTCATGTCCTCTCTCACTGCATCCATGAATCTTCTCTTTGGTCTTCCTCTAGACCTCCTGCCTGGCAGTTCCAACCTCAGCATCCTTCTACTGATATATTCACCATCTCTCCTCTGAACATGTCCAAACCACCTCAATCTGGCCTCTCTGACTTTATCTCCAAAACATCTAACGTGGGTTGTCTTCTCTGATGAATTCATTCTTGATCCTATCCATTCTTGTCACTTTCAAAGAGAACCTCAACATCTTTATCTCTGCTACCTCCAGCTCTGACTCCTGTCTTTGTTTTTTGTTTTTTTTGAGTGCCACTGTCTCTAAGCTGCAGAGCATCGCTGGTCTCACCACTGTCCTGAACACCTTTCCTTTCATTCTTGTTGATGCTCTTTTATCACACAACACACCTGACACTTTTATCCACCCGTTTCAACCTGCCTGTACCCGCCTCCTCACCTCTTTTCCACACTCTCTGTTGCTCTCAACCGTTGACCCTAAGTACTTAAAGTTCTGCACCTTCTTTACCTCTGCTCTTTGTAGCCTCACTGTTCCACTTAAGTTTCTCCCTTTTACGCACATGTATTCCGTCTTGCTGCTTGGTTCATGCCTCTGCCTACGAGAGCGTACCTCCACCTAGATTTTTCTCCACCTGTTTCCTGCTCTCTCTACAAAGCACAATGTCCTCTGCAAACATCATAGTCCATGGAGACTCCTGTCTAACCTCATCTGTCATCCTGTCCATCACCAGAGCAAACAAGAAGGGGCTCAGTGTCGATCCTTGATGCAGACCCACCTCCACCTTCAAGTCTACTTCTCTGCCACTCTAGACTTCCTAACACAATACCACAGCTCCTCTCGTGTCACCCCATCATAGGCTTTCTCTGAATCAAAAAAAAAATGTTCCAACTCTCTATTACCTTGTCTGTACTTCTCCATCATCATCATCATCATCATGATCATCCTAAAAGCAAATACTGCATCTGTTGTACTGTTTCTTGGCATAAAACCATATTGCTGCTTCAAAATCCTGCTCACCTCTGCCCTTTCTGCCCTTAACCTAGCTTTCTCTACTTTTTCCCAAAACTTCATTGTATGGTTCATCAGCTTCAATTCTCTGTAGTTGACACAGCCCTGCAGATCTTAAAAATATAAGATAATAATATCTCGGCACTAATACACTTCTCCTCCATTTCTCTGGGATCTTCTCACTCTCCAAATTCTTGTTAAACTGATAAGTCATAAACTCTACTGTCATCTCTCCTAAGCACTTCCATGTGTACTGTATGTCATGTGTACCTCCACAGGTGTGTCATCAGGACCTTTCCACTCTTCATCCTTTTCAATGACCTCCTCACCTCAGTCTCACTCATTTTTTCTACTTCCTGCTCCACAACAGTCTTCTCTTCTACTCTTTGTTCTCTTTCGTTTTTCCTTATTCATCAACTCTTCAAAGTACTCCTTCCATCTTCCCATCCCTCTCCTGGCATATGTCAGGGATGGAACTACTATCTTTAATCACTCTAACATGCTGCACATCCTTCCCATCTCTATCTCTCTGTCTCACCATCCTGTACCCCCACCCATCCTTCCCCCATCGTTCTACCTTGTATACAAGTCCTCATATGCTCTTTGTTCGGCCTTTGCCACCTCTACCTTTACCTTACGCTGCATCTCCCTGTAATTCTGTCTACTCTCTTCAGTCTTCTCAGCATCCCACTTCTTCTTAGCTAGCCTCTTTCCCTGTATACACTCCTGGACTTCTTCATCCCACCACCAAGTCACCTTGTCCACTTTTCCCTTTCCTGATGATACACCAAGTCCCCTTCTTCCTGATCACCTTACAGCTGTAGTTGTCCAGTCAACTGACTCCCCAGAGCCTGTGTTAAAACTTCCCGGAAAACTACACAACATTCTTTCCTTTTCAACTTCCACCAGTTTGTCTTCTGCTCTGCCTTTTCTCACTACCAGGATAATTTTACACACCACCATTCTGTCACCCTCCCCTACCAATACTTAGCAGTCACTGATCTTTTTGAGATCAGTAAACTCTTTCCATCTGTTTCAATATAGCTCTTTAAACTATCTTTAAAACCACTGGCATCTTTCATATCATTACCTTTTTCATATCAAGTCTGAAGTCCAAGTCTGAGTTTTAAAACCTATTGATTAGTCAAATTTTGCTCATCAGTAGAGGCTCACTCTTTTAACCTCCCAAAAAATGTATTACTATTCTCCTAGCAATCTTAAATAAAAGTACAGTGGAACCTTGGATTGTACTGTACACAGTTTGTGTGCGTTCTGCAAGACGAGCAAAGATTTTTAGTTTATTTTTTATTTTAAAAAATGAATAAGTTTTGGTTTTACATGATACAGTATCATGTATCACACATGCGCTTTTTGTTTTGACGCCGAGCGTCACATGATCACAACCAATTTGTTTTTCTCTTTCTTTGTGCTGCGGAATTGTGGGTAATCAACTCCCGTGCTGGTGCTTAGTGCTTACACTTACAGAAACACTTATCTGTCAAGATTTATTTTTTAAGTTTTTTAAAGGTAAAAGGCAGGTTAATTTGTTTTAATTTTTATTTAATATTTTTTACGTATTTATATGTTTTGGGCTGTGGAACAAATAATTTGAGTTTCCATTATTTCTTATGGGAAAATTCAATTTGGTTTACATTTAGGCATTTGGCAGACGCTCTTATCCAGAGCGACTTACATTTTATCTCATAACACATCTGAGCAGTTGAGGGTTAAGGGCCTTGCTCCAGGGCCCAACAGTGGCAACTTGGTGGTTGTGGGGTTTGAACCTGGGATCTTCTGAATCGTAGTCCAATGCCTTAACCACTGAGCTACCCCTGGTTTACGAGTGTTTTGAAATACAAGCACGCTACCGGAAAGAATTATCCTCGTAATCCAAGGCTACACTGTATGTTTTGCTGAGTGTCTGTTCATAGGTGTTCACAACAGAAACTGTTTCTATCATAATCCAGCATGAGAACTGTCAGCACCAGACAAACTAGTTTTCGTTCGCCTGCACATCAATAAGCCTTGGGTGCCCATGATCCTGGCACCGGGTCACTGGTTGTCATTCCTTAAAACAGTTTTGCGGATACCTGCTGTATCTGTCCTAACAATTTGGCTCTAGTTAAAGTCATTTAATTTCATTACGCTTGCCCATTTTTCTGATTCCAACACATTGGATATACGTGACAGGGGTCATTATAATGAAATAATCAATGTTCTAGGCTGTTATTGTAAACACCAGTGTTTGTTTGTTTTTGGAAAAACAGTCGGCTACTGTATCGGTCTCTTACTTTCATAACAAAGGGTCAATACACCTTCAGCCTGAATCTTACCTTTCCACTCTTTATTAAGGAAGTGATGTAATCCTATTAAAACATAAACAACACATAACTTTGTTCCATGATTTGGTCTCTCAAGTCACATGACAGACTTTTTAATTATTACAAATAACATAGAGATTAATTTCTTACCTTCTCTCTCTTTCTCTTCACTCCTGCTGTCGCTGTAACCCACCTGATGCAGTAACATTGAATCCAAAACGTGTCCACGTGACCAGTTTCACTTCCTGATTTTTACAGCATTCCACATTCCATTTGCATGAACATTGCACAGCGCCCTCTAGGGGACACTCAGGATTCTATCAATCACTGTTTTTGGAGTTAAAACTTCAGATCCTTTAGAGTTTATGGATAAATATCTTTATGATCAGCTGTTCGGATTAATGTATATGTTATGAATGTACACACAAATGCCCAGGGGCAATAGAATATATAAAACATAATACTGTATAAACACCACTGTGGCTTTACACCTTCAGGTTTTGAGTTTGATTCCTGCCTCAGGTCTGTGTGCGTGGTGTTTACATGTTCTGCCTGTCCTAGGCGGGTTTCCTCCGGGTACTCTGGTTTCCTCCCACAGTCCGAAGACATGCAGATTGGGCTATGTGTGAGTCAGAAAATTGTTTCCTTTTGAATGTAATATTAAAATAATCAGACTATTTACATGCTCATTAAGCTCATTATATAAATGTGTAAAATAATATTCTGGATATTCTAGTCAAGAGCCTTTTGAGTAAAGCAGACTTCACACATAAAGGGTTCAGGGTATTTATCTTGCGTCTATTCTGTGTGTGTGCGTGTGTGTGTGTGTGTGTGGATCTGATCCGCTATAGTGGGTTGGGTTGGGGTGGGTTTCCCCAGGTGATTTCCTCCCACAGTCCAAAGGCATGCGCTGTAGGTTGATTGGTGTTCCAAAATGCCCGCCTTGTTCCCGTGTTCCCTGGGACATGCCCCACACACCCCTGTCATTCTACACATGAGGAGGAGTTACAGTGGGATAGGACCTTACTGACAACCCAAGCTGAAAGTTAGGTGATATTTCATGACAAATTCTCTCATGACAAATAGATTACATTCTGTGTGGACAATTATGTACATGCAGTATATACAGTATACATAATGTACCATGAAAGAAGGATGTACACAAGCAAGCAAACAAAGCTGAAGGTTCTCAAAGTTGGTTCTCAATGTGAAGCATAAAAAAAGGTTAATTAATTTTATTTATTTTATTTATGTTATTATTATTGTTATTTTATTTATTTATTTATGTTTTTAATATCTTATGTTTGATTGGTCACTTGAACTGATTGGGTTTCTACAGTTTTTCTCAGTTGCTTTCGTTCATTTTTTAAACCAGAACTGAAATTCTCCAAACAATTTGTACGAACTTTATATCATGTAGTAAAAGCAATTACCTGCAAAAATTTTTGTCTTTCATTTTTTTTTTTTTTTACAACAAAACACAGTATATTGTAGATAAGCAAAACAACAAATACAAGACAAATAACAGAAAGACAAACAAAACCATGAGCAAAAAAACAAAGAGAAAAAACAAACAACATCCTCCCGTTCTCCGAGTCGCTCTCAGTCCCAACAAGTGAGGGCTGGCACATCACTTGTTCCTTGGTTCGTTTGGTTAACCATAACCTGACAAGCAACTTTCCTATATAAATCTATTAAACTTTTTATGGAATGCTCGCAGGTGAATATTCACTTTTGTGTTAAATCACAAAAGTCATTAAATAACAAAAGTGATTAAATAACATTCTCAATAACATTCTCGAAAATACCCTCCTGCCGTGGGTGCGGCTTGTGATGACGTCATAGTTCACGCCTGCAGGAGATGAACAAGACATTTCAAAAGATTCTTTCAGTGCTGTGATGTGATGTGGAAGAGACTCTGTGGCCTGACAGACAGTCAGGAGCTGCAGAATAACAGCACTAAAATTCCTATCATTTCCCTCTGCATGTGCAGTTCTGCCTATGCTTTGTTTTCCACATTTATATTTCTAATTTTTTTAAAAACTTCCTTGTGCTGTCCAATGTGACCCTCTGACTCGCTCACTCTCTATAGCACTTATCCTGTACAGGGTCACAGGGAGCCTGGAGTCCATCCCAGGAAACTCGGGGCATTCGGCGAGGTACACCCTGATAAGGTGCCAGTCTATTACAGGGCACACAAGCATGTATACTCACACACTGAAGGGAATTTGGCCTAATCACCAGTTAGCCTAATCTGCATGTCTTTGGACTGTAGGAGGAACCTGGAGTGCAAGGGACTGCAGTGCCAACCCCTCCGCCATCATGCCACCTGTTGTAAAAGTCTTCAGTTATTCTTTTCTGTATTGCAATGACATCATCTGTCAGAAAGTAAAAGTACAATCAGTTAAAAGCGTAAAAGTGAATACTGTCTAATACCTACAAAGTGCACTCTGACTGCCCTGAAGGTTCACTTATATAAATATTTAGTTTTAAGAGACAGGCCAATTATTTTTAAGTTACATGCTTTTTCAGGTAATCCATCATGTTGTGCTGTTTGTAGTAAGTGTTTCGAGAAAAGCACTTACAGTTTGCAAAAAATTTAAGTTGAATCAAGAAATGCTCCAAAGCCACTGAGCAAAACAGTAATCCAAACCTTTAAAAACTCGTAGGCTATGAATAATGTTGACTTGAACTTCAGTTGAAACTCACTAATCAAAAGTCAAATATTAGTCGACAAATTGAAATAATGAGTCTTGTTTTTATATATTTTGGCAGATAATTCTGTTAGTTTGGAAGATTCATTTCTCGAAAAAAGCAAATGATCTGCCAAATGAGCAAGAAATTGGATAAAAATTCCTATTTCAGTAACCTTTGACTAGAAATAACATAATACTCATATTTAATTTGTTGTAAACTTATTATAAGAAATTAAAGATTAGAGGCGTAATACATTCCACACATTTATTGAATGAATATATTCACATGATTTAAAAAAATTTGACTTTTTATTTTAGTAACATTTGACTAGAAATAGTTTTATTATTTGTATATATTTAGTTTGTTGCAATCTTATTTTAATTTTTTTTTTTGATGCATTTAACTACATGACCAGTTAAAAGCTAACTCCACCGTCGTTCCTGATTTTTATTTGTTTCTCCAGTTCATCCCATTTGAACAGCTTGTATTAAGATGTACAGGTGATACTCGAAAAATTTGAATATCAGGAAAAAGTTAATTTATTTCAGTAATGCAACTTAAAAGTTGAAACTAATATAAGAGATAGACTCATTACATGCAAAGCAATGAGACCGAACAATGCAGAAGAGCCCATGGTCGCTATTGAAGCATCCTGGTCTTCCATAACACCTCAGCAGTGCCACAGGCTGATAGCTTCTACGCCACGCCGCACTGAGGCAGTAATTGCTGCAAAATGGGCCCAAAAGAGATCCGATATGTTCTATGTACAATCCTTGTTTTATTAACTGCATGTAATATTCTAATTTTCTGAGATTGTGGATTTGGGGTTTTCATGAGCTGTAAGCCATAATCATCTCAGTTATGACAAATCATGACTTGAACTATGGTGCTTTGCATGTAATGAGTCTATCTCCTATGTTAGTTTCACCTTTTAAGTTGCATTACTGAAAGAAATGAACTTTTGCACGATATTCTAATTTTTTGAGTTTCACCTGTATCTGCCATTTCTGCTCTGTAAAGCTTCATAACGGCTCTAATCTGAGGTGCTGGTTGTTAATCGGTGATTTCTGAGGCTGGTGACTCTAAATTAATTTCTCTTTTGTTTTCCTGGGAAGGTCTTCATGAGAGACAGTTTCATCATGGAGCTTGATGGGTTTTACAAACACACTCGACACAATACTGTTCTTATAGGAACTGATCCAGAACAACTGAGCTTTATATCTTAAAATATTAACTGACTGTTTGTGATACTGTTACTTAATTACCTCATGCCATGTGTATTTCATAAATTCAGTATTGCTTTAGTATGTAGAAGAAAATTCCAAACTATTGACTGGTATTAATATTAATTTTGATTTATACACATTCACATTTCACACAAACTTCCATAATTTTCTATTGATTGTGTTGGAAGTGCTATGCTAATAAAATTGAATTGAACATATTTTTACTTGCTAAGATACATTTTTTGCAGTGTATTAGGGTGTGTGTGGTAAAGTATACTGTGTGTAGATAGACTAAATGGCCTGGTGACACCTGACTGTTACACGATTATGTTCTTGTTAAGCTTTCCACTAGATTTTGTAGCGTACGTATCTGCTGGAGTTTGTGTTCATTCAGCTTTAACAGTGTTAGTGAGGTCAGGCAGCGACACTGGGACATAGAAGAAGCTCCAGTTCCAGTTCAACCCTATGCTGCTCGGTGGGGTTAAAGGTCAGGGGTCTGTGCTGAAGTTCTTCTGCTCAAACCTTCTAAAACCACTGGTGTCCAGTGAAAGGAAATTATAAATCTACAGCTTTTTATACAATGACATTCTGTACAATGGTGACCAATCTGATGGTTGAACACACGGGGTTAATACCACCTGGTGTTGATCCCCACTGATGCAACGTTCTGCTTGTTTTATTGATCAACTGATTGATTAGTAATAAAGAGGTGAAAGAATATTCCTCAGGAAACATATGCATATAAAATGGACTATCTGATACTCAGTGTGGTGCATCAACAACAAACAGCAGGTTTTATAAAGTCCTCGTTCATAACTGGACACTTTAAATTTCATAAAATTTACTACTTAACAAATTGACATTTCTGTGATAAATGATTAAAAATATGATGTTATTTGTCAGATACAAGCTGTTGATCCACTCCTCGTCCAGTCGTTTCTGATGTTGTGCAACTATGGGCGAGTAAGAGAACTGCCCCAATTAACATTGTTTTAAAGCAAATATTCTAATATAAATATAAAACAAAAACGAAAAAGCAGACAGTGTGTCCGTGGTGTACATGACTACTTCTTTAGTAAGATTTCTTTTTCCTTTAGTCAAAGAAGAGAGAAAGAGGGAAAGGGGGAGTGTGGAGTGTTTCAGCACACAGAGACAGAATGGAACAGAAATAACATGATGGACAGATGGACGAAAGGGAGGGAGTAAGAAACAAATAAAGACAGCGTCTCTCCCCTTTCCAATGCCTTTTTTTTTTTAGAGCCGGTTTCAGGTCTTTCGTATGATTACGACTGAATAAACGTACACTCTAACCTGCTGGAGTGTGTATTGTAGACTCTCACCTGTCTTTAGTGTACTGTGAGTGTGACGGTCTCTCAGCACAATGGTGATGTAGTGATGGTGTTGATGTCATGTCCTCCAAATTTATTGTCACAATCTACAAAGAGTAATAAGACGACCCTGTGCTCCTCTGTGCCATTATAAGGTTATGTAATGATGGAAAGAATTGTGTTCAAAACCATTTCTGTGTGTCTTTAATAGTGTCTAAAGGGTCGTAAAACCATAACGGTTCCACAAGGTCAACAGCAAACATTTACTTTGACTGAAAAAGTGTGAAACTGCCTTTACTTCACAGATGTTGGTGACATACACTCGTGCTGCAGTGAAATACCAGGTAGAAATACCGTGAACATGTCGCTTCGCTTTGTCCGTCACTTCAAAAGCTGTGAACCCCTTCATATATAGTAGAGTAACAAAATTACAAATGGTGCGGCATTGCGGTAAAAAAAGCTGAAAAAACATTGTAAAGAATAAAAGAATCACTTTTTATACATCTCTATCACGTTAAAACAAAAGGCGAATATTTTAAACTTTAAAAAAAAAAAGAGAATCTGAATAGAAAGAAGAAATAAAATAAAAAGTGAAAGCGATGTCCTTATGGCTTATGAGTGCTGGAAATACAAGTTCACACTTCATCTCAACAGTTACATCCACAGACGTCTCACGTGTCCACGGGTTTCCTCGAACCAGCGACTGAAATGTTTTCATTTGTGCTCAAATTTCATACAGTTTCAGGGAACAACATGAGATCCAGGTTTCCCCAAACTCACAATGTCTCTTGTTCAGAACACTGAATATAATGTGGGAAATCATGTGCAAAAGCTCACTCTGATTAACCGGTCACTCCAGTTTAAACACGTAAAAACGTACGAGACGGCTAATCAGACCTGTAATGAGCTAAATGGGGAGAGTTGAAACAGAGAAAAACATGAAGAAACGCACCTGTGTCTCAAACGGCATACTACTGTATAATCACAGATGATGCTCTGTGTATTTGGGTAGCACGCTACCTGAAGATCTGTACCGTAGTGACATCAGAGACGGCTGGCTGTGACGTCCAACAGGAGACCTCAAATGTAATGCCTATCAGTAGCTGGGCCGCGAGTATGTTAGGGCTAGAGCAGCACAGCAGTACGGACCGGCGCTATCATCTAATCGCTATTTATTTATAGGTCCTATATATATATATATATATATATATATATATATGGATAGTCAGGAATTTATCTAGGGTTTGTCAATAATCGATTGATTAGCTCTTTTTTATTTTTTTTGAGATGCTTGGTGGGTTTCCTCCGGGTACTCCAGTTTTATCCCACAATCCAAAGATGAGCAGGTGGCTAACTGATGTTTCCTAATTGCCCGTACTGTGTGCATGTGTGCCCTGCAGTGGAAAACATTGTACCCCGTCCAGGGTGTACCCCGCCTCATGTCCGAAGACTCCAGGGCTTCCTGTGATCCTGTCAGAATATGTGTTGTAGAAATCGAGAGAATGAACGAAACTTTGGGGTAAATAAATATTGGCAAACATCCTGTTTATGGTCTCATTTGTGCTGTTATTTGCCGTTAGACTCAATAAATACAGTATTAGTGAATACTATAAGGTACATTTAATGTGCATGTCGCAGTTGCAATATGTGTCTGGATAATCGCAATTTAAAAAAATATTTTTTCGTATCAAACCGTGGTTGAGCTATGTATTATATGATGAGGTCGATGTAAACAATAATAAAAATGATGTTGGCAGACTAAATGGTTCAAAAATAAAAAAAAGTCTGTAGATCTGTCATCTGGGTAATTTGTACTTTGATTCGACGACGTGTGCTTAATTGTTTCTCCTCAAAAAAAAAAAGTCGATATCAGTCAACATTTCACCTCGTTTGGTTTCTAAATTGATGCTCATGACGTCCCGGAACGAGCAGAAAAACCCATTCTACATTAAAATCTTAGAATCTAAGAATATGTATTATTCTTACAACCATTGTTGTGCTTGGTTCCACCAAAATCCAAAGTAATCCTCATTAAGACAACAGAAGTCCATCTGATGCACTGTACATAGCAAGCTAAATAAAAACGTTTATTTTTCCCCTTTAAACAACAAGAGCTTTTCCTTACGTGCACCAGCCGTCCCAGAGCAACACCTCAAATCAGAGAGTGACATTTTACCCGAAGCGCGTTCCTCACATCACTGACCGTGTGTCAGAACAGCCTCCACAGGAAACAGCTGCATAGAACAGGTTGATTTTTCAGTACATTAACGCTGCATTAACATCTCGCGCTACTCAGAAGTACACCGTTTGAAACACAGAGTGTGTGTTAAGGGTTTGCCAGAATGCCTGGAGTAAAAACAATCCATTTAATTTAAGGCAGAAAAGTGGGATTTCTCTAAAACTGACCCGGTCGAGGACTACGTTAAAGCGACCGGTTGTTTAGGATGATTAATAAGTTAACAAACTGATGTGTTACTCAGGGTGTGACGTGTGAAAATGACATGCGACACAAAGGATCACTGCACGACTGATGGCGAGGCCGATGAACGCGCTCCTGTGGAGTAGCGAGACTCTGGAGCCGCGGTCCTGGAGCCGAGTCCCACTGCGCTGTGCTTCCTCGTCACACCCGTCACATGATCTTCTTTCGATCACAAGTAGTACACGTGTATATATAGAGACACTGACGGCGAGTGAGATTATTCAGACTTGACAGTATATACAGTGTAAAGTATACAGTAATTACAGCTTGTTTGCCCTCATCCTCCGTAAAGGGAAGAGCGTCAGGAATGCTTGTGTAAACTGAGAGTGTGTGCCACCATAAAGAGAGTCGCTGTAGGAATGTAGTGTTTAGTTATCAACTCTGTAAATGGAGAACGCGTTGCCTCGTCCCCGGCTGGTTAAAAAGTCATCTTCCCCAGTCGAGCTCGGGGCTACGAGGAACACGTACGCTAACACACTTCGCTTCATTCATCTCCCAGCCTGTGGATCCAGGGATAATCCATGAGTTCTCCTTGTTAAACTACTCCGACAGGACATTCCCTTCATCCCTTGTAGCGCTCATACTGAAAGTACAGCTAAAATGTCTTCGTGCCTTTTCCCAAATCCCTCCGTTACCAGAAGGAGAGATCTGAAGAGGGGTCCCGCTCCTCGCAGCGCTTCAGACGAAGGATGAGAAACCTGTGAGAGGAGTACGCGAGCCTGGTGCAGGCTGCCCGGCGGGCGTGTACGCTCCTCCCACGCTGTGCTGCGTCACGACAGTCTGATAGTAGCCCTCGCCGTCCGCGCTGGCGCACTCCTCGTACGCGCAGGCCAGCGTATCCTTCAGGCCTTTCTGCTGCCGCTTCCACGAGTTGAAATAAGACGGGTCGCTCATGTAGTGATTCACGAACGAGTGCTTGATCGGCTCCTCCTCACACTCGCTGTCTGTAGCCTGGCAGGTCGAGGAGCACAAAGTCAGATTATTAAAAACTCTACTTTCGTAGGTATCCAATCACAATTCTTTTTATTCCATTCAGCTAATAAAGCAACATCAAGAACGTCTCAGTGTTTGTTTATGTTCAGAATAATTCTTTGAGGTTTTCATCGTATGAGTGTGTGTGTCTTTTTAAAGACTTCACCTCAGACTCTGACAGTTCTGCAGCTCTTTCTGTAAGTGCCGTGGAATCTGTGGACACGGCACCGTTGTAGTTGTTGCAGATATCCTCGTCTGAGTAGCGCAGACCTGCAGGGTTGGGCCGAGGAGGGGATCTAGATAACAGGTGGGAACATCGATCATCAAAATTAACACATTTAACCATAACGGCTTAACCCTAAGTTAATAATCTGCTTTCAGCTATTTGAAGAAACCCAGAGTTCTGCAAATACACCACCGTTTCAGAAAGGCCACATTATGGAGCGAAATCAAGCAAAGAAAACAACTACGGAGATTTGAAACTGAGTTAAGAACCCTTTAACACATTATCAAACCCTGGACGGATACACCGAACTGTCAACTCTGTAGAAGAAACGTGGCTGGAAATAAAAAAGGAAAAACATGAATAGTGAACACTTTATCACTTGGTGGAGTTGCATGGTTGATGAAGGTGAAGATCTAATATTGTATAGGAATGATGGTCAGGTGTCCACATACTTTTGGGTACATAGTGCATACTGTATAATGGTTGTAGAGTATTATGGTGAACTGGTATGTTTAGATGCTGTTCTTCCCACTCTCATTGATCACTCAGGTTTGTTGATGGTGAGGTGATTGGTTGCTTTACATCTCAGTTTCCCCTCATGTCTGTGTTTCCTTCTGGCTCTCTCTTATAGTTATGCTGTTATAGTTAGTCCTGCCGGAGTCTCTGCTTGAACTCTACACTAAATATACATTCACCATATACATTATATGACTGTGACCAGACCTAATTGTTATCTGTCCTCTTCTGCTCTCTTTTCTGCTCTTTCTCTTCCCCTCTCTCTCTGTCAAGCTATACATGTCGTTCCCGAGCTGCCAGTGATCCAGACTTCCTCTGCCCTCCGGACCTGTCTGACCCATCCTGGTGCCCCGCTTCTGGCTGGAGATCTCGTCACATGGATGCCCCGTGTGTCTCTTTGGGATGCGTCTGGTGTCTGGGGATGGTTCTCTCTACCTAGAAGACGGTTCTGGCCTCGACTGGTGTTGGCAACTGTTTCTCTGAGGACTTGACCGTTCGATAGTTCAGGACTGGAACTTCATACAAGTCTACCTGAGTTTTCAATAACTAACTGGACTCCATATTAACATCAATTACTATCAACTGTTATAGCTGAACTGCCTGCCAACTAACACACTGTATAAATGCAGATCATTTCCTGCTTTCTGTTTCACCCAAATGAGGATGGGTTCCCTGTTGAGTCTGGTTCCACTCAAGGTTTCTTTCTATTACCATCTCAGGGAGTTTTTCCTTGCCACTGTCGCCCTCGGCTTGCTCACCAGGGACCATCTGACCATTTTGATTTATACACATTCAAATTCCATAAAAACTTAAATAATTCTTTTGATTGTGTAAAGCTGTTTTGGGACAATGCCAATTGTTAAAAGTGCTATACAAATAAAATTGAATTGAATTGAATAATGTAATAGTAATTTTAATATTCAGTCACACACACCTTGAAAATTAAGCACAATGTAGATTATTGAATAATTCCAGACAAATATACGAGCTAAATATACAGTACAGTATATACTACAACCTATAGGACTAAACTAAAAAGCTAATCTAAAGGTTACAGAATAAAGACGCTTTAACGAGTGACGTGTGCTGTTAAGGCGACTCTACACAAAAGGTGTGACGAGTGTGTTCTCACCTGGTGCCGTTCTTTCTCAGGAAGGAGCTTTTCACATGCATGGGTCTGCTGTTCAGCTCGAGAGCGGTGAAGCCTCCATTGTCCAGTGTGACCCGCTCCTCTACCGTGGACACAGCTTTACCTGCGGCGATTAGCATATCATTATCATGGCAACACACAAACATCAATAACTAACAGAGTAACATTCAGCAGCTCAATGTCAGGAAGTGAGTATGAGGTGGGTGGATCTGTATGACACGGTGGTCTTGGTCACACCTGTTCCACAACTCCTGTACTTCTTGTTCTGTCCGTGCAAGATGAGGCCGAAAACGATCATCAGCAGCAGAATCAGCGCGCTCAGAGCCAGGATTATCAGAAACCACCACTCTTCATAAAACGGGGTGTCCATCTGGGCTGTGGGAGCGGAGATACACGAATAGAGACAGCAGGACAGAGAGAGAGAGAACGCTTTTTAATTCTCCTTTAAAAAAACTAAAAAAACACAGAATGGTGCAATAAACGATGGTTGGACAAGCCGCCACTATCTGGAAAATTCATCAATGTTTACAGTTTTCTGGGAGACAGCGCTGGTTAGAGCAAGACGCTTATTGAAGATCTGAAGAACTTCGGATCAAACGCAGAGGACCGCTATACAAGTACATCGTGATCTCGCATTTCACTCTGTCAACAAAAAAACTTGGTTCTGAGGTGTTAAATCATCCTCGCTATAGTCGCTCCATCAGACTTTGACCTGTTCGGTCCCCTGAAAGCAGAGCTATGAGGACGAAGAATCACTTCTGATGTGCAGTGCATTTGTGGCTCACAGCTCAAACTAAAAGATTTTGAATGAGGGAATATGAGAGCTTTTGGACAGACAGACAAAGTGTAATAAAAAGCAAGGACATTATGTCGAAAAAATTCTGTATTTGTCTTGTCTAGTTAATTTAAATAAGTTAATAAATATTAATTCTACAGCCAGAAAGCGGATAATTTTTGACTCATCCTCATAGTAATTTGATTGCCTCCCTTGAGATAACTTAAACACTGCCTTAGTTAGCTTTGTAGATTTATCACAGCATCTACTGATAAAAATGGGAACTGCAACAAGCACTAATTCACTGTAGGTCTGTTGGGGAGGGATCACACTGTTCCATGTGGAAGGGATGAGCATTAGACAGTACAGTTAAGGACAGGTTTTAACAGCGCCCCCCACGGGTCATGTGGTTTAACAAACTCAACAAACCGTGCGCACTGATTACTAAACCGCTTTCGGTAAATCAATCAGTGGTTTGTTTAGTTTGTTATTTTTTAACCACATGATCCTGGGGGGCTCCGTAGGTTTTCCAAATTGTACGGGTTAATTTGAATTATTCTATGGCCACCAAGTCATAAATAAATAAAAAAAATAATTCGAAGTGTGCGGGTACAGTATGATGTACAGAAGCATTTCCATTGTAAGGTATACTGCAAAAGCTGAAAGCAGAGCTATATAGTAGATAATGTCGCCCAGGCAAAGACAGATAAGGAAGATAAATGTTTTTTTCCCCCAAATGTCAGAATATTTTGAGCTAGTTTTAAATCTTTTATGTGGTTTATGAATTTTGGCTGAAACCTGGCAAATCCGCTTATTAATAATAATACCATTTATAATGAGCCTGTAGACTGTTTGCTGGATGACTTCATGCTCTCATATCTCAACGAGAAATTGTGTCTTAGCCTCTGGACTTCATTTGTTGGATCCGTTTTGTCATAATTAATGTTTTCATGCAACACTAACGTCTGCGGTCATAAGCCGCTGCTGACGCTGTAAAACGCATGACTGATCTCCGTTTCTGTAAGTAAGCTGATTATCTCGAACAGACTACTGTAACCCTGGTCTTTCATACAGCTTTTATTTTCTCAGTTATTTTATGGCTATAAGCGAGACTCAGACCTAAAACCGGTATCTCTACTACACAGTCAGACGAAAAGTTCCCAGATATCAACACGCCATCAACTCCACCATCAAACCCGAAACTCCTGATAACGGGCCCTCCCAGAAGAACACATTTCCTAAAGCTGTCTGTTCCACTACAGCTTAAATGGAAGTCACCTTCAGCAGATGGTTTCACATTTTATTTCCTAGTGAAATTAGTCATGGGAATTGCTGCCAGGATGCAGAGAAGCGGTAGAGAAGATGCTGTGTTGGGGTGTAATTCTCCTCTCGCTCAAGCTTTTTACCTGAGAGAGCCGGAGTGAAAGTGGCCCAGATATGCCAACGATCTAAAGACACATCTCCTGACAAGGTCTGACTGACTGCTTGACAACAACGCTGAGACGAACTGACAAGGGCTCAGAGGTAGATGATGATGCCTGCGGTATGAAAGGTTCAGTCTGGAGATTCATGACCCTCTTAGACAACCCTTCAGGCTTTGATGCATACACAGAAGTTGAGGTTCTTTATGTTGCTGCACAAAGAACATTTGACAGTATGTACACCTCATGACTTAAATTTAAATCAGGGAATGAATGAACGAATGAACCACAAAAGATTGTGTCCCTAAAAGTTTACGGTAAAAGTAAGTTTACATGACTCTGATATGTGTGTATCAGGTTTACACCACATATATATTGTTCGTTCTTCAACCACTCTATGCTGCAACGTATTGCCCCACCTTGCAACTGTATAATTACAGAAACTATAGCTCACTTTTTCCATGCCCTTATTATTCAAGTCATCCTCTACCCCTTTATCAGTGTCAGTAGAGGCATTTAAATGGACCCTAATATCCCAAAAATAATAATAATAATCCGATCTAAATAAAAGTGCATCATGTGAGCACCTCAGAGTGTGTGATACTCACCATAGGGTGTCTGGACAGACAATTCAAACAGCAGGTAAAGAGTCAGACAAATGTGACTGATTTCACACTAGAATTAAAGTCGATCACATAAAAGTAATTTAAAGACATAAGGATTGGTTTGTTCGTGTTCTCTGATGAAAGAGACAGCCGTATGAATTATTATATAACAGTTTTCGCCTGAGTAACCTGATTGGACAGGAGCCATTTCATGAGTGCTGATAACAGCACCGGGACATTATACCCCTACAGTATATGGTACCAATCATAACACAGAAGGCGGGATTCATCAGGAAAAGATGAGAAGACTAAACTTAACTTCTTCCTCTTCTTCTTTTTCTTCTGCTATTTTTCCAGCTATGCATGTCAAAAAATGTTACATTCTGATTAGGTAATGTAATGTTACATTCTGATTATGTAAACGCACATTGTATCTCTAATCTGGATGATTCCATTTGGTTGGAGAAACGCTGTTGGCTAACAGTTGGTCAGTACACTGTTCTCAATCCAGCTGTTACATTAACACTGCTGACCTGAGACACTCACATTAGCACCAGATTAGTACAGTCCTCTACCTCCACTGCTCCACTATCTCCAGGGCTCCTCTGGTGGTCCCTTTGCCTTGATGGATGGCGTGGAGAGGCACTGAATAAACGTGTCTACCAACAGATGGACTAGAAGGAGTAAATTTTAATCTACAATCTCCTGATAAACTCACCATCTCACATGGAGTGTGTAATGAATTCCTGACAAAATAACTGTTTTCTTTTACTCGCTTGACAAGCAATAAATATGATAAGCCACTCCTGATGTTAAATGGCTGCACTGCATTTCCCTGGGTGATTTTGTCAAAGAAAATACATGGATATTTCAAAATAAAGACTTGAAAATACTCTTTTCTTTATGAAACCAATGTCCACCCATATGCTGACAAATGTCCCTGGATAATATTAGACTGTATGAGTCACATTGTGAATGCCGGTTAAACTTCACTAATGATTTAGTGTGAACACTTTTATCCAGTGTTATGTTTTCTATGGATGATTAAAAGAAAATCTACAGCAAGTGACCTCCTCGGCCGGAGAGCACAAAACTATAACTAATCATGATGTCATTGGGTGGAAGGTGCATAATGTTTATTTGTTGGTTTATTAATACAGAATGAAACTAACCAGGTGAGGTATCCCATAGATATAATGGACAAAACTCTATACATGGTTAACTCACACAGTGTGAGTGGCATCTAAAAAACAGTTTGGCCAAATGTTCAGCCTGGAACGTCTTCACTATAAAAACAGACTACAGAGAAAATCCACAGACCATAGCGCTTATTTTGAATTATTATAGAATTCAAACTTTGTGCTACTAACCAAAGGGTGTCTGCAGTGCAACTGTGTGTGTATCTGCTGGACGGACACCTTAAACAGCAGGCAATGAGTTGGACAAATGTCACAGATTTTACGATCACATAAAAAGTATCACTTGTCTCCTTTGAAGATGTGTTCAGCAGCATAAGGTTTGGTTCGTTTGCATTCTTTGAAAAAAGAGACAGCCGTATGAATTATTACACAACAGTTAATTAATACTGACTAATCTGATTGGACGAGAGGCGTTATTCCACTAGTGCTGATAATAGACAATAACAGCACTGTAATGTGTAACTCTGTGTATGAGTGGGCGTGTCCCAGGTGTTGTCCAGTGGTTAATGACACTAACTGTGTGTCTCCGTGTGGGTGAGTGTAGGTCTGTACGGTCCGCAGTACTGAGGAGAGAGCAGCTGTCTGACAAAACCCACATTCACAACCAGTCACAGAAGCACTTTCAGTAAGAACACACATCTGATAACGTTATGTCGTCTTAAACAACACGCCGTCTCTGCACTAATCACTTCTAAGTCGTTCTGAATCGTCTCTGAACTGTCCGTGTCGTTCTGTTCACGACGAATGCTTAGCTACAAAGCTAACCCGCTTCTAACACAAGGCTGAATCCCAAATCCATCTCTAACCCCTGATCAAGGGCACTACTTGGTGTGTGGAATAAGGTGGATTGTACACCCTACATATTGCACTAGCTTTCTATTTACTGCTATTCGGGATATGACCCCAAAACCTGGACCTGGAGAAACTGTCTCTCATGAAGACCTTCCCAGGACAGCAAGACCAAAACTGAGCTCTGCTGCAGAGGAGAAGTTCATTTAGAGTCACCAGCCTCAGAAATCACTAATTAACAAGCAGTACCTCAGATTAGAGCACTGGTGCGTAGTATGACCTTGAGTGTTATATAGCCGAATTGACGCTCTCATGAAATTGCAAGCGGCTACACATTTATACTTCCATGTCTGGCGAGGGTTCGATCATGTGCAGCTCCTGAGGTGAAACTGAGTGTGTTGTTCTGCAGCCATTTCGATGTTGGCTGAAAGCTCAGTGGAATGTTCGCAGTCGGGTGCAGAGGTGTTATCCCAGTACATGTTTTTTTTTCTTACTTCAAAGAATCTGAAGAGAGTAAAACTGAAGTCCATATCAAGTCTTAAAGTCAGCATTAAGCTTAAGATTCAAGCTAGAATATTTTCAGGAACACCTAAGACAGTCAGTGTCAATGTGGACAGATGGACAGGTTTTGTCATACCTTCTGTCTATAGAGCTATTCCCTATTAGGAAATTTAAATTGGATCTAAATTTGGATCTGAGGACGAGCAAATTTACAAAGAGGTAATTTAGCTAATGTGTTCCAGAGGAAAGTGGATCTGTTTGTGAACAGATGGTCGATTTACTGTCCAGTGCAACATTCTGGCTCGACAGATCATGGGTTCATCTGGTTTTGTAGAGGATTCCTCAATGCCAGCAACCTACTGGACCAGAACTGCAGTCCAGCACAAACAGATCATGAGGACACAGCAGACCATATTCCATAAAATTCTGGTTCTCAAAAAACACAGTAATGTGTGTTATACCTGGAATAAGGGTTGAGGTCATGTCTCTGTCCTGGACACACTAAAGTCTTGAACTACTTCTACTACTACCTAGAATCAGGTCTCCACCCACTGTTTTATATGAATGATACAGTATGTACGTAGCTTCCTCCCGGGCAGCATAAGTATAGTAACAGTAGTGGACATTTGTAAACGCACAAGACAAAACTCGTTGCGTCATCTTCACCAGATCTGACCGGCCAAATGTTGCATTAGGACGGCCCATGTGCCTTTTAGTCTCTGAGTGATTCTTGTTCTCAGTAGTTAGAATTATCAGATGATCAAAAGATCAGAACCTGAGCTATTCTTACGCTTAGTATTGAACCTTATCAGACTGTGGAGCGATTCTCATTCTCAGAAAAGAAGTGTGTTAACACTTGTGATTATCAGACTCAACAGGGAGCAGTATCAACTCTGTGAGTGACTGTAGCTAAGAATAAAATAGAACAAAAAAAAAAGGGGGGCTGTCTGTTACTGTCTGCTGAGGTGCCATGACGAAATCTTTCAGCCAGACAGCAAACCACCCTGATAGTCCTCCATTCAGTCATAAAACCCACAGTTACACATCAACAAGGGGTGTTTAAGTCAAACCAGGACTAGGACACAGCAGACCATATTTCAGAAAATTTTGGTTCTCAATCCTGGTAGGAACCTCTGCATAGGGACTAGAATAACAGAACACAGTCCTGAGAGTAAATATTCTCTATATAATCCCCTGATACACTAATGCACTTATCCCTGTGTTTCACTGGTGCTTGGAAAGGTAGAAAGTTTTCTCAAGTACGCCGGAGCTGTGATCGGACTGCCTGCTTCATGCCCAAAACACCAACCTCCCAGGAACTCCTTTAATGGCCCTTTTTTTGCACAACCTCACACTGCCCACTTTGCATCGCTCATTACAGGAACTCTCCTAGGAGTTATTGTCACATCCTCCTTAAAATCCTGACCTTGATCCGAACCATTTCAATGTGCCAGTAAAGGAGTTCCTTGGAGGCTAGTGTTTCGGACATAAAGCAGGCCGTCTGATCATGGCTTTGGCGTACTTGAAAAATTTCTACCTTGATATGGTATCCAAGCACTAGTGCTTACCCTCATATCTCCCAGTTCTTTTCCCAGAAAAATCCCAGTTTGACTTAGACACCTTCTTAAATAATTCTGATCAGCCATGTGATAAGCATGACTTGTTAAGCAAAAACATTATTATTTTTGTTTTGCACAGGAGCACACCTGCAGTGTTGGTCGCCTTATCACTGCTGATAATCAGTGCACAGTTCATGTGGACATACAACAATAGTGTCACAATGAAAACAAACATCTACATTATCAAATAATTAATGATTAACCTGACCGTGACCTAGCTGCAGCTGATGTCTTCTTGAAATCTTTTAAAGTGCATTAAGTTTCAGGCTGGATTTCAGGAAGTTTATAAATCAAACACTAATGAGTGCAAAGAGAAATGATCAGACTCGGGGAAAACTCCAGGTTTAAATGGCTTTCTAGATATATTCAACTTGAATAAACAAACCAGCATGAGAATGAAAAGCCTGTTGATTAGACCTCACTCCATGAGTAGTGAGAGGAGAGGAAGGCGTATTTACCCGACATGGCAGCAGAGGGCGCACTTGGTTCACCGTAGCCGAACTCGTTGACGGCCAGCACTCTGAACTGGTAGCTGACTCCATGACGCAGTCGCTCCAGACTCACAGTGTGGGAGGTGCTGGAGGGGGGCAGGTGCCTGACAAAGGTGTCCCACAATCCTTCATCTGCAGGACAAAGCCACAGTCACGGACAAAGAAACGCCATGCGGTGCAGAGTCTCAGACATTTGTCTGCTCGGCCCTGGTGCAGTACGATGCAGTACATTTTGTATAATTATGAAACCGGATGAGAACAGATATAAGTAAATGCTGTGTAATTAAAACATTATTAGCTGCTTATTCTGTATAGTTCTGAGGCAAGCTGTTGCTACTCGTTTGCATCAGACATGTAAAACGAACCCAAGCCTATAATCTGCTGCGCGCGACATTTGCCTGATGAGTACAGGTACACACCTGAAGGGCGTGCCTCGATGACGTAGCCTGTCACGCGGCCGCCTCCCGTGTCTCCAGGTATCCAGTCGATGGTCAGGCCAGAGGCAGACTTACTGACTGAGGTTTTGAGAGGAGATCCTGGAGATCCTGCATTTAAAAAAAAAAAAAAAGAGAAAAAAAAAATAGATTCCTCAGCTCTGTAACAACCTGTTTCGTTTCTTTTTTTTTGCTTTAACATGTCGATACACAGTTAAACCTAAATAGAAGCTGCTCTCAAATGTATTTCAGACTGTCACTGCAGATAAGAGTTAACGACCACGTGCGATTGTTGTATGGACAAAGTTAACCAGAGCATGAAATGAAGCCTTGAACGTTCTGACCCTTGCACTTACACTTCTGTCACCTATCGACTCGCGCTCAATTAAGCATTTCTTTCAGCCCTGCTGCAGACATGTTACTGTATGCATTGTGTGCCGTGTTAAGCTGCCTGGCGCAGTGTGATTTGTTGTCTGCTCACGACTCGCACACCTTGCACGGGTCCCGCTGTGATGTTGGCCTCGGCCTCAGGGCCGTAGCTGATGGTTTTGGCTTGCACGCGAAAGCAGTAGGTCACCCCCTTCGACAGGTCTCGCACCTTTAACCAGCGCTGCCAGCTCCCCCGGATGTCCACTGTCACCACTTTACTTATGCCTACACACACACACACACATTTATATTACCGTAACCTATGGATTACAATGAACTCATTCTGTGAATGTTAAAAAGCAATTATCATAATTTTTCAGCTGCAGGATACAGTGAAGGTAAAAAAACACATGACAGAACTGGAACAGTGGCTTTGTAATGAGTTTCAGCAACAAGATGCTGTTTATGAGCCAATTATAATTTATGTGAGAAAACCTAAAGAACTATGGTCCCCTGAGGGCTGGTTGGCACTTGATCAGTAACTCAGAGGTGTACACAACGGCTGGCATCTGTTCTGTTTACTGTGCTGTGAATAATCATAACGATAAAAGCAGCTAAATTAATGACAAAAACATGTTGTTAAAAAATGAGCGTGTACTGCTTCTGGATCGTAGCAGGACGAAGGGCGTACCGTGGATAGGAGCGGTGGGCTCGTACACCACCCTGTAGCCCTCCACCACGCCGTTCGGCGACACAGGAAATCCCCACGACACGTTCAGGGTAGCGCTGGTGATTTCGGAGAAAGTAATAAAGCTAGGAGCACTGGGGGCTAAAGGAAAACAAGAAGGAGAGACACAGAGTAAGAGAAAGAGCAGAAAAAAAGCTAATCTTTGGTGCGTGCTGAACTATAATGAAAATGAGCCCAAACAGATACACCATGTTAAGGAAAGCAATAAAGGCGACCACAGGTTTTTTACTCTCCGTACAATTAATTCACAACATTTGTCGCCTCCGTGTTCTCTGTTCAGCGTGCGCTCCCTGTTGCTTTGGGAAATGTCAACCAGAGTACGAGCCGCGGTGTTTCCATGGCTTGTGCTAATGAGGTCACATCCAGACCAGTGGAATAAAATCTGAACTGTGTGTGTGTGTTTTGTTTTTTCTCTTGTAGATGACTCATTGGGCGATTGTAGATCACTGCCATCGCAATGAACGACAGCCTCAGGTCAAACGATTCCCCGTTAGTGACAACAGTCACAGAGAACATGATTTAACACGCAGCACGTTATTCCAGTGAAATGAAACCGACCTGATTTTATTGTTTCTTTATTGTCGTGGTTTGGCTGCTGTTAGCTTGTTCAACCCACTCAAGTGATCATGCTAGATGCATGAAGTTAGAGAAGGTGAAGTGACGTGATGCGATGCTGACCTGACTGAAGAGTGCGCCCCCTCCTGGGCTCACTGAGCGGACCATCTCCTGCCGCGTTGAAGGCAGACAGCTTGACCATGTAGTAGGTGTAGCTGGTTAGGTTTTTCAGCCGCAAACTTGTCTCGGGCAGAAAGTGGATCTTCATCTTTTCCGTCTCGTTCTGGTTGTCCATCTCCCAGTAGAGAATCTGAAAGCAAAGTAACGCAAGTGGAAATGAATTTATTTATTTATTTAACCAAAATGTGATAGATGCAATCAGAAAGCTGTCTTTGCATTCCATTCCATTCTAAGCCACGGTTCGCTGCTGCTTCCTAAAAGATGGCAGATATTGCAGTATGCACATATTCAATAAAGAGAAAAAAGTGTCAGGAAAGTGGGAAAAAAAAAACAGTTGTGCTGTATTCATGCACGGCTTCCCCTTTACAGTCTCTGTCCCGGTGTCATGCATTTTTCAGGAAGGATCTACTTAACCCCTGACCGGGCATTATTATTTCATGGTCCAAATGAACGGATCTTTTAAAGACACCGTCGGACATGATTATCCATTACTGTGCGGTATAAAAGTGAAGACTGAAAGAGGATTTATTCTGGTTATTTCTCATCCGCAGAGAGATGGAAATGAAAGAGATCGAGAATCAGATCAGTTTTTTGTTTTTTTAAAAAGGAAAAAAAGGAGGAGGAGGAGAAATGATGACCTTGTAGCCCTGGATGATGCCGTTCTGCGTTTCCACAGGGGGCGGCTCCCACTGCACCTCCAGCTGGGTGGACGACACTGTGTTGACCTGGATATTCTGCGGTGCCACCGAGGGAGCTGAGAGACCAAGAGAGGAAATAATATAAACACACAACCCACATTCACCACCCACGATACGACGTCCCGGCACCGGCACGCTTATCGACCTGTGCTTACTTCAGAAAACACACTTACACTCACGAGCTGAAAGCTAAGACGGATTCACCGAAAAAAGAAAAAAAAAAAAGTTTCATTTCAGTTTCATCTCCAGATGGGCTGAGGGGTGTGAGAACTAACAAGCACTCCAGGAACACGGATCACACTGACAAACCGAGCTGCATTCCACACTGATCTCTAAGCTGATCAAAACTAGAGAAATATTGCATCAGTCAGGCCGTTAGCACCAAAGGAAAACTGAAACATGCCGGTGTGTTCGGTTCGATTCCTTCTACAGAAACACTTGATTGTGTACAGTAATGATGATGATGAAATAACCAGTGAGTCACACGGTTTTAGTGCACCATAAAAGATGTTAAAGCTATTAGTCCAGGTCAGATAAAGTGTACTTTATACCGTAAATGCAAAACCAGCAAACTGTGTAGTCAGTGTCATTAATAGTATGAGTTGAGAAAAGCATCCTGAAGTTGAGGTGATGCTTTCCTGGTGTTTTTCCTGGTCAGAGGTCAGAGGTCACCAGGTCTCTAGCTGAACGCAGTGATTCAGAAATCTTGTTCCCATTATCATGGAAAAGTTTCATCCACATTTCAAACATGATTTAAAAATCCTTTGGTTCTACTGTAATATAATCAGGGAAAAAATATTTTTTCAACTTTGAGGCTTCCATGTAGGCGGTTCAAGCCACACCTACGCACAAGGCTCTCATTTGCATATGCAAATGAAGTGACCTGCTCACATAGTCATATGAACCACATGAAAAATACATCCTGTTGTTAAAACAGTGCAGGCAATGCATTCATCATGGGAGCAGTAGAGCAAAGCTACAGTATGTACAATATACACCTAAAACTCAAACCCCAATCTTAAGCCCAGCTACCAAAATGAATATTAACTAAAAATAGCACACACACACACACACACATTAGGAATTAGGACTGTTGACATTAATGCATAAATTAAATTTTGTAATAGGGGCGTTCAATTCAAACCGGGACTTCTGATTGTAGAATTACAGAACACAGTGTAAAGACTAAGAGGAAAAACTCTTGCACTTATTCCAGTGTCTCATTAGAGCTTGGACACCATCAAGGTAAAGCTCTTGTCTTGGAGCAATGTCTTGGAGTGAGGTCAGGACTGTACAGGGAATGAGGCTCCGAGCCACCTCGGCCGGGATCGTGTCATTCATGGACGTACGGTCTTCTTTAAAGCGTTTGTAACGTTCAAATGTTTTTCTGCAGCTCAGATTCTCATTACTTAACTGTTCTTAAAGTCGTCTGTAAATGTCAAACGCTTTTTACTCCTACAGGAAATTTCTTTACAAGAAATTTCCTCACAATTACCGGTCTGACTTGAACGTCCCTCGTATAAATATATATACTAAAAGGAAGTCTGCAATGCTGTTTCTCCCCCTCGTCTTGTCTGCTGGGTGACTCTGTGCCCGAGCTCCTGACGTGTGGTCCGACACTTACAATTCTAGCCATACAATGCTACCTGTTTGCAAATATATACAGTATATATACAAAGAACCTAGGCACCCCCCCTTTGAGTGGTGCCAAAAATTAATCATTGGGAAATTTGTCTATTTGTTTGGCCATCTCCGTTCCTTCTGCTGGGAGTAATCTCCCTGCCTGACCCCCTCTAATGATGCTGTTAATAACCTGATGTGGTTAACCCTGTGCAGCTCCGCCAGCTGCTTGAATTTCTCATGACAGATTCATATTTACTGCTTCATTAAGCCTCTTATGAGAGCTGAAAGAAGTGCAGGAAAGGAAACGTCAAACGTCAAAACTGCTCTCAATAACAATCGCCTCCTGTTTCCACATTCTGATCAGGTTTATGGATGGCGGCGATAATGCAGAGTGCTCTGCCCGGGTAGCATGCCCAAAAATGCCCTCGACACCAGCGAGTTTACAAAAGCATGTTTTTGCCTGCCGTGATATTCAGGATTAAATCAAAACCTGAGCTTTATAGAAAATTAGCGGTGTTCGATATTCGTGAGCGAGGCATCCAACTGAAGCGCTAATGCGTCTTACTATCAGCCAGAGGATTTTAATTTTTTTTCCAACTGTAAGCTTAAATCAGAGACTCAGATTTGAAGACGTGAATGGCCGAGTCGGCACCGAACAGAGCCTTTTTGTAAATCCTAACCCATAATGCGGTGCAGCAATTAGAGTCTGGTTTCTCATGGTGGGTTGTGACGTCGCCGTGTCCTGTCCTGTCCTGCTGTTTGGCGGCTCATTAGATACGGAAAGCTGCTCGGGGTTCAGCTTTCTGCCAGGCAAATGGAATATTGCACGGCGAATAATTGCACTGAACATTGGCTGTTTTTAGCGACGAGGCGAGTCGGGTCGAATTTGAAGAGCACTCAAATCCAGCACTTCATTTCTTTTCGATTGAAATGCCAGAGCAATGGAAAAGGGTAATATTTTATGCTTAGATATATTACTGCTCAGTGGTGGGATCACTAGCATGAAAGTCAGAGTCTCTCTTAAAACGCAGAGGTAGTCTAGGTGTGAGCGAGTGTCTGCACGCACATGTGTGGGTCTGTGTGTGTGTGTGCATATATATGTCTGTGTGTGTACATGTCTAAGTTAGTAAAGAAAAAAATCAGCTGAAAGTGGCATCCACATAATCTTGTTCTGCCTGACAAAATATCCATTTGTGCAAGGTCGAGCTTGCAGCAGTGAAATGCAACGTCAAAGAAAAGTAGATAGTGAAGAAGCAGCCTCTAGCCAGCACGCTCTTTAACTCGCTCCACAAACCCGTCTGCAAGCCTGTCCCGCAAGCTGTGAATTTCAGCATCCCACGACTTCGTTCTCTAAACCTGGCCGTCATTGAGCCCCTTAAAGCCCCCCGGTGTTTTCACTGAAGAGTCTGAGCAGCAGGAGAGTTTCTTCTGTACATGGGCCATTTGTAAACAACTTGCTCTTTTTAAAAGCCAATTTAGTAAAACCGACTCACGACCATGAATGAACATGAAGAGCGAACGATTACCTTTCTTTCATCTACAAAAAAACAACTCCTATATTGACAAATGAACCTGTTTTCCAGAACACCTCTTTCTATTCTCAGACGAAAAACATCACGTCCTGTACTGTATGTATTAGTTCCTCCCTCCTGCGTTATAGCTGTCAGTCTTATTCAGACTGAGAAATGAAGTGTATTTGCATTTAGCTGCTGACTGACTGACTCACCACTCTGAGGTTATTTATAAATCTCATCTTCATTGTTTGATAGTTTGACTCGTACCCGTGATCTCGTGGATGTTTAACAGCAGAAACGCCGGCACACAAAAACATTTCATTTTCAGCAGACGTTTTGACAAGAACAAGATACCTATAAACTAAACTGATTTGGGTATTTAAAGTTTTCCCAGTTTTTTATTTTTTTATTTTTACTGTGTTCACCTTCTTCTTTTATTTTTAAAGCACTTACTGCTAAAAAAAACCAAGAATGTTTGTGTTAATCAGATGTTAAAAGTGAAAATGTTGTTAAACACAAAGCAGAAGAGATGGGAGAAAAATCGTGCCGGTGTACAAATACTGTACACATCACTGACTGAAATTGTAACAAAATCCAAAATAAACAATATTAAATAATATATTAAAAATAATAAATTGAAAATATTTATAAAATCATGACACTATAACTGCAATACAAACTGAATCAACACAATAATTAATAATATAATATAATATAATATAATATAATATAAGAATCGGTTGGTCCCTGGCGATTTAAACAGTCAACGCAAATGATTACCCGCTTCTCCTACGAAGACCTCCACTGGAGTGCTAAGAGGACTCTCGCCGATGATGTTGTAGGCCGTCATCACAACTTCGTAGCGCTGGTATTTCTGCAGCTCTGTCAAACAAAGCACAGGAATAAAAGACAAAATAAAAAAATATTCATTTAATAACAAAGTCACAAAGATTCATCAGATGAATTTCCCACATTTCCCAAAAGCTCACCTAACGCCCTAAATCACCTGGGAAATGACTACGCGGTAGCTACGGAATTTGAAGACACACTTATGAGTCTCATATGACTCCACTATAAATTGTCAAGAACTCTTTAAGAACTGTCACGACTGTTACGCCTGCTGTGATTTCTCATCTGTTTACCTGTCGCCTGGATCCCTGGGACTACAGAAGCTATGAACCTGCTCTAGATTTAAGATTCAAAGAACTTTATTAATCACAGAGGGAAATTGCGTGATAATAGACATCTGTAATGTCACACCACAGGCAGTGTAGTAGTGTTCAGTAGTTTAGTTTAGCTCAGGGTTGGGTTAAGCCATGGGTTTAGTGTCTGTTGGAGTGCACTGTTCAGTAGTGTACGATGGCATTGGGGGCTCAGTGGTAGGTTCGATTTAGCCGTGGGTTTAGTATCTATTAGAGCCCACTATTTAGTAATTAAGTGCACAGGGTTGGCTTTAGTCATTTTAGCAGATTTGCTCCACCCAATGTTTGATGTTATGAGCTCAAAACATCAATCACAGCAACTTCAAAAGCGCATTCGACATGAACCATATACAAGCTGCTACAATCCAACTTCGAATAACTTACACCTAGCTATGATGTTTTGTCAACTCCCGTACTTTATTATACTTAGATACACCTCTTGATGAAGCGCCTTCAAGTCTCTACCTTTCTGAGATCGCACTAGCTTTGGATCAAATTCAGGAATGTCATTTTACAACACTAACAAAACACCACGATACATGTGTACAAGTGTATTTTCAGGATTAGAGCATAGAGCTAAAGGGTTTAGTCAGTAATACATGAGCGCTCACGCTCTTAAAAACAATCGACAGTTTAATTAAAGACGCACGATGACGAGTGTTTATTTATTGTGCTATGGTATTTTAAGAAACCTACACAGACTGCAGTAGGAAGATCTTAACACTATGATTAGGTCGTGATACAGAATTCTGTCTCTCTTTATACACAGCAACTAGACAGATCCTTATAAGTAAAGATAACAAGGTTGCCTTGTCGTCTCGATGCAGAGAGTATCATCACCGCAGCTCGCTGTTGTCAGAATAAGTAAAAATACATCCTTTACACTTTCATTTAGGCAGAATGAGTGAATAAGACTTACGGGTGAGTTCAAATTCCGTCAGTGAAGGATTGCTCACCGTCTTCACAGTACTCTTGGCTTGACAGGTTGAGAGAATAAAAGAGAAATAAATGAGGAATATAGTGCTAAAAGATCAGACAAGACGGAAATATAAATCAAAGAGATATTTCATCATGGCTGTACGTTTTGCTGTTTGACCCGAGTTTCCCCATCAGATTTCTTCACAGGATCGATGAAATCCCAGAGTGCTTACATTTACATGGACACGAAGCGAACCCCAAAGAGCAAAAAGAGCAAAAAACCAAAGAGACTGCATGATTAATGATTCAGCAGTCAATACAGAGGGGCGCATCGGCTTGGTTGAACTACACTACTAATGAGACTTCTGGAACGTATTGCTTCTAAGGCCGGGGTTTCAATTTTTAAAGAAGATGGTTAAATTAAGGGCTGCGTCTCATGTAAGAGCGGCGTGTTGGTGTGAAGTGTAATGTTGCTGCCGCACAGCTCCATGGGGCTGCGTTCGATTTGGAGCTCAGTTACAATCTGTGTGAAGTTTTGGAAGTTGTTCTCCTCATGTCCAAGTGCACTTCCTCTTTAAAAAAAAAAGCGTGTGAGATGCCCACCTCATGCCCAGAAAGCAGTTGCTGGAGATGAATGAATGAATAACTGAGCATGGCATGTCTTTAAAAATTGTCTTTCATCCTGAACGCAGTCGGGCGCATCCCTACATTACAGCACTTCAAAACCACTTTAACTAGAACACTTCTGAAAGTCACAAACTGTCTCATCTCTTTTCATTTTTTTATTTTTTTTTATTTGCAGTAACATGTGACTTCGGGACTTCTGAGCTGTTAAGGCTGCAGAAACAGTGGCCGAGTTGCGGACAGTTTGCTCAGGAATCATCGCACGAGAGCTTGAAGGATGCAGAGAGCACTGAAGAGTACTGAGCTCCTAGTAGGAAGGAGAAAAGAGCATGGAGATGACAATACGAGGGAGAGTGTGAGAGATGGAGAGGGTACAAATAATTTAAGATAGGAATAATGGAAAGGATGGTCAAAGAAAGAAAAAAAAACAGTTTGCACTTCACTTTTCCTCTAACTGTTGAAAGAAGGAGAAGAGTGTTAAACGTGCGTTCATGCTTGGCTGCACCAGACTTGGGCATTAAATGCTGTCAACACCACTGAGTCCAATTTGGCGATGGAGATTTAAACGCCGTATTGACTGTACAGTGAGGAGCCCGATGGCATGCTCAGTGCCAGGACCGTCGAGCTCGTACTTGGGGCTCAGAGCCGCATGTGGCTCAAGGACCTAATGAGATCATTTTCACTAAGAAATAGTCTCTCTGGGTTTCAGGAACACAGGTAAGGGAAATGCTCAGGTAATTTGATCAGCGGATTAATACAGTTCTAATCCGTGTTCTCTTAACGGATCTCTCCTTTAAAGTTGTAATGCCTTACATAAAAAAATAAAAAAATGCAATGGATCATTACCTACTTATATTTTAAAATCTTTTTAAAAGGTTTGTTCTATTATGTTTAATGGTAAAATACAAATAAACATTAAAAAAGTTAATGTTATAGTTATATAGTTATTATACCAGTAATAACCAGGGTATCTGGGTGCTGTTGGATCAGGAACACTGGGTGTGAGGTGGGAATCCACTCTGGGTCATATGATAACAATAACAATAACACACACATTCACAAACTAACATATAGGGAAATTTTAGTGTAGCAATCCACCGATCGGTGTGTTTAAAAGTGGTGCAAAGAGACAGAAGAACCCAGATGAAACCCATGTGGACGTTAGGATCTAGAGATCAGGATTAAACCTGAGATCCTGGAGCTGTGAGACAGCCACACCACACCCTGAAGCACAATGCTATGCCGCTATAAATCAAGTATTATTTATTATGTGAAAAGTTTTGCGCCAAACTATGAAATAATGGCTTAATATTTTCAAAATAAATGAATTATAAAACTGTCAGATCGAATCTTACAACCGTGATGTTTCATGATATTGAGAACTTGTTTTTGAAACTGGTTTTAGCCTCAAAGGTCAGCGTGTGTATGTAGCACTTTAGATGTCTGACCCCTACCTGTCAGATCTGCCCGTGCTGAAGTGCTGTTGATGGTCTTCTTGGCCTCCTGTGGCTGCGCGCTTTCATACTGGAGTTCGCGGTAATACAGCCTGTAGCCCACCAGCACTCCGTTCACGCTCTCCTCCTTTGGTGGCTGCAACAGTGCAGATTAAATTAAAAGGTCACTTTCCCATCGCTGACCTGGTGCTCCCTATTAAAGTCCTGGTCCGTGGGAGGGGGCGGGTGTCGCATAAGACAGGCAGGCAGGCGGTAGGGAGGGTGCTATCAGCGCGCCAGCCGCTCCGTGAAGCAGATGGCAGAAGTTTTATTTCTGGGCTGGTGGCTCATTAACAAAATCTCGGCGTTGAAAGTAATCAAGCGGACGACCCCCCCGATAAAGCAACCAGTCAGACAGACTAGCCCGCCCTCATAAGTCAGCTCAGAAAGGTTTCGGCTGCTAATTAATATCCCTTTAGAGAGTGCGTGGGTATTAATTATCCCGGTCCTGTCTGACTCCTCGTGAAAATGTGTTATCAATACTTCATGTGGCCGCGATATGCAAAGCTGCGGGACGAATACCAAGCGAGCCATGACAAGCCCCTCGGCACGTCCTGTCGAAGAAGGCTGTTCGTCAATGAAAAGCAGATAATTAAACAGATAATGGCTGTAATGCGTGGATTTAACGGACCATTATCTCCAGCAAGCCAGCACATCGCCTCAGATTGGAATGGTCTGCTTGAAATGCTGCACGTAAACATGCATCTGTGCACGCTTAATAGATCCTGAAGCTCATTAGAACGGATGACGTAGGGATTAAAAAAGTGCAATCATACAGTACCTGCCACTGCACCAGAACCGAGGTAGTGGTGGAGGGCTTCACCAACTGAATAACAGGAGCCTCGTCAGGAACTGCCAGGAAATAAAGAAGAAATCTATGAATATACACCAATATGCAGTATTTGAGATGGCAGTCATTCTTAATGATTTTTAACAGCCTGTAGCAGTGGGCTCTAATTTTAAGCAAACTGGAGTTACACTTTATGGTCGTGAAGACCACGATTAGCTGATTAAACAAGCTGTAAAGTGAGTCCCCTGTTTAACTGGAATGAAAATGTGTAGCCACACTCCTCCTCTCTAGATAAGACTAAAGTTCCCTGGGCCGGGTAGCAAACATCACCTTGTCTTGTCGCTAACTCAAGCTCGATACGCAAGCTCATTAGTCACAGGGAGACAAGTTGGACTTCACGTACAGATTACTAATTTACACGGTGATTTCCATAACAGATTGTTTCATCATTAGTCAAACCTTTAAACATACTCCATTACAACTGGAGTTTAGCAGACGCCATCATCCAGCACAACGTACTCATAAGAAATTTTACTGTAGTAAAGTACAAACCAAAATATTCTGTGGTCTTATTGTGATACATCAGACATTACCCGATAGTTTGTACATATTGTACCATATTAGGGTATGTTATAATATGTTATTACATACTGTATGACTGGTATGGCATAGAACAGGCAGTAATACTGATGGGGGGAAAATCGATTCAGTGATGTATCACTATTCTTTGGGGTGAGAATTCATTTATGGCCACACCGACTCCAAAATCGATTTTTTTAAAATACAATTTTAATTTACAAGCTGTATAATGTTGCAGTTCCTCTATAATCGTGTGCACACAGAACAGCATAGTGTGCAGCAGGAGCAATTAGTTTGCTAAGTTTGTTTCGAATTGTAATAAAAACTAAAAAAAACTTTAACACAAATTTCAATATAGAGTGTGGTTTTTCATTATTTATGTTACAGTACATGCACACATGGTACCACACTATAGAAATATTACCATTATAGTATATAAACATGTATAACCTATTTTGGACAGTATAATGGTACCAAAATATGTACCACTGTAGAACCATGTACCATAGTGTGGGATGTGTATTATATTAGCAAGTAAGTAAATTGGTATTGTTAATAATCTTATGCTACTATATACGATCAAACTATCATAGTACAGTACTTATACCAAGGTAACGTTTTTATGGATATTTTTATCTCATTTATATAACTGACGAGCTGAAGGTTAATCAGAAATCCAATGTCTTGATCAACCGGGCCACATTTGAGCATGTATTATTACTAGCTAATTTAACTAGCTGGTTAGTTATCTACCAGTAAACTAGCTGTAGCAAAAGAGCCTCATATAGTTTTGAAAAGGCATAACGGGCAACAACAACAACCAAGACGAATCATTCGAATTTAATCTGAACAGGGTGTGTACGCTATTCAGAAACCACATTAACACAATTAAAGAACATCTGCATGGTTTTGAAATGTATACTATACACCCCAGATACCTGACCACCACACCCATCTGCGCTTGCTGAACATCTCACTCTACTGTACATTTAACTCCCTGACATCTCATATACACTGTATGTTTAAAAAAGAATAATTACATGCATATACTGTATTTAACGCCATTCCAAAACCATCAGCATTACCATGGTAACAGTTCATTCCAAAGGGGTTAAGTGGGGTTCAGGGCAGGGTTTTTTTGTAGAACCTTCGAGCTCTTTCAGTCATTTTACATCATTTGGCAGACGCCCTTATCCAGAGCAAATTACACTTGATCTTAATATACATCTGAGCAGGTAATGGTTAATCCCAATGGCAATGGTAACTTGGTGGTTCTGAGGTTTGAACCTGGGACCTTCTGATCAGTAGTCCAATGCCTTAACTTCTGATCTCCCCCAGTCCAACCTCAACATGTTAGGTCACCTTGTGAAACCTAACTTGTCCTTAATAAACGAAAAATTAAGTGCACTGCACCTGTTAGCAGAAAGTTGACCTAGATTTTAGCAATTTCCATATAAGAAAATAATAAATAAAGCAAGCTTTATGTACTGTAAATTATTTATTGCTTTTGCATATCTTATCATTTGTTGTCATGGCAACAAGACTTTACACCTAATACTTACTGCAACTAAACGGCATTACATGTCACAGTTCTTGTGAATCACGTAAATTATTGCAGCTCACTATTTGGAAAAAATATATATTGCCAGATTGGAATGCTACGTTATTTTGCATATAATTTCCAATCCTAGAAAAATGGGATGAATTTTTTACGTGAGGCTTTTGTAGCCTCCAGGAGTGTAGCAGGTGGGAGCGTGGTTTAGTGGGGTCTGCCGTCTCGCTATATTAATGAGTTGTTTGTGTTCCTCTATTGAACAGTGAGCAGAAGATATGTGGAGTTGAGCGGAGGGCACAGAGCGAGCCAAAAAGCTGCCGAATTCTCTGTTCTGCTTAGACACATTTGTTGTTTATCCCTTCCCCCTAATTCCTATTTTGCTTCAGAGTGAAAAAAATATATAAAAATAAGCCGGGTTCTCAAGAGAAACATCTAGTTCTTATTCAGCAGACGACTGAAGAAGACTGAATCTACCTGAGCCTCCAATAACTACCTGGACTCCATATTAACATTAATTACTGTAACATCTCCTGTGATGCTAAACTTCCAGCCTTCTGACACAGTGTGAGTGCAGATCAATCCCTGCTATCCGTTATCACCCAGATGAGGATGGGTTCCCTGTTGAGTCTGGTTCCTCCCAAGGTTTCTTCCTATTACCATCTCAGGGAGTTTTTCCTTGCCACTGTCGCCCTCGGCTTGCTCATCAAGGGCGATTTGATCATTCTGATTTACACACACTCACAATCCATACAAACTTAAATAATTCTTTTGATTGTGTAAAGCTGCTTTGCGACAATGACAATTTAATTGATATTTAATTGAACTGAATTTAAGTGGAATAAGACCAGTCACTACTGGTGTCCCATGTCCAGCTGCTTGTCTACCACGCTGTCATGTTGATGGTGAATCAAGTAGGAGAAACACTAGTCTATATGTTTTAATATGTTTTAACTGATCAGCTTGGATCTTGGTGATCTTAAATTATTGGATTATTATTTTTACGTATTTATTGTTCATATTATAAAATGTGCCATTAATTGGAACTGAGCCACCTGTCAAAACAAATCCATAATAGCCGTATTTACTACATAACACCTTTTGTGTTCATTTACAATGCAGCTTGTGGAGCTTTACAAAAAGCTGACAAAGAGGAACAATAGACTTTAGTTGATTTCCAAAGCACGGCACGCTTCTACACTATGAGAAAGATAAGGGAGGCTTGTCCTGCTCTTCTCCAGTTCTTTTATTGGAATCAATACAGTATCAGGTAGAGCCGGAGGACACACGAGCGACATCTCCATCTATACTCACCATCTTGTAAAGTCGTAATTGCATCGGTCTCTCGGCTGTACTTGCTGTCACCGATGTCATTAGTCGCCATCATTCTCAGCTTGTATGAAGTGTAGGGCTTCAGCCTGAGGGGGTGAAGGGGGTGTTGGGGGGGGGGGGGGGTGAGGTTGAACAACTCTTGAGTTATCTCACATTGGACACAGACCTTTACCATCATCAGCCATGCCGTACATCACGGTGACCAGAATACACTGAAGGGAATTACCTTCAAACTTTAAAGTGCAATTGAATCCAATCACCAACAAAATAAATAAATAAATAAACTTACATTCAATGATATTCAACATTTAAAATCTGTTTACTTGTCATTTCCAAATTAATAATGAATCCTTATACTGTAGAAACTCCTATTTAAAGTATTACGAAATAAAAAGCATTCTTATGCAGAAGTAGGCTACAGCTAGGAAGTAACTACTGTACTGTATGTACAAGGTTTCTGCTTAGCTGGACAGGAAATGGAACTGGAAACGCCTCGCAGTGTGTAATTCCTCCAGGGCTCAGAACGAGCCGAGCCACAAATCAGGCCTAAATAATCTATTCAACTCTTTAGAAGGCGATAAAGAGATGATGGGTTAGAAAGTCCTAAACAGAGGGAGGGGAGTCATCATAATCAAGATGAGATGGGCCTCTGAATGCATATAAAATGCCACTTGACTGGCCGTATAATCACAGCAGCGGCTCAAGCGTAATTCAAATGCAGGGAGGGTGTACCAGCGGCCCAACAATGTAGAGTGGTCTCTGCTTTCCAAACAGGCCTGAGTATCA
This sequence comes from Clarias gariepinus, assembly GCF_024256425.1. Taxonomy (NCBI): domain Eukaryota; kingdom Metazoa; phylum Chordata; class Actinopteri; order Siluriformes; family Clariidae; genus Clarias; species Clarias gariepinus. The sequence continues at coordinate 20,156,016 of NC_071102.1, read as the reverse complement.
TAAATCGCTACGGGAAGTAAAAGAAAAGGCCTGCAAAGCTTTTAATAACACTCCAGGCGTATAACTCTCATCGCACGCTGTCAGCCTGGCAAGGCCAAGTATTGAGACAGAAACATGAAGAAAATGTTTATGAAGTAAGGGCGATAAAATCGCCTTAGATGGAATTCAAGCTGAATCTCTGGGTACACACAAAACTGTGTGAAAGTGTGGAGGGGAAATGAGAAAAACAAGAGAGAGAGGGAGACACCGAAGGAGGGGGGGAAACAAAATCCTCACCGGTCCACCACATAGGAGGTACTGTTGTGGCTAATGGAGGATGAGTGTGCGATCCAGTCTCCATCGGGCAGTTGGCGTAGCTGCAATGTGAAATAACGAACCGGCGAGGACCCGTCTCCCCCTGGCACCCAGTCCAACTTGAGCTGGCGTGACTGAACCTGGTCCTGGGGCACGCTGAGCTGCAGGGGAGGCTGGGGCCGCTCTGTAAGAGAAAGAGAGAGAGAGATAGATGAGCAGAAGTGCAGAGGTCAGGCCCGTCTCGCTGACTAGTCTTAATCACACTGCATCACTCAGTTGCCTGCCTGTGGAGCACTACAAGGGACCAGCCCCATCAATTTTAATGCTCTGAATCGATGCACACAGGCGTAATTGTTTATTTAAAGGTGACCAATATTGATCACTATTAAAGATGCAGATGGTGCAAAAAAAAAGAAAAAAAAAAAAGAAAAAAAAGAAAATCAGCCGGTCCCTGCATCGCTGATCACATCGCCTTCCCCTGATATTTCTTTAAACAGGTCGGATCTATAAAAGCCTGAAATGACTTTCCACGTTTCTTTAAAAAGCTTTCTCAGAAATGAAGAAGGAGACCATTACGCCGAGGCAGAATCACGATTTTCTTCATCTAGATTACATTTATCCATTAATCTGATTAAAAAAGCTTAAGTGCAAGGTCTTTCAGAGATGAACTCAAACTGTGCCGTATTTGGTAAAAGAGAACAAATTAACTTGGCTCAAAGGCTAGTATTTCTAAGGGTGATGTGAGCACTGTGACCCTGTCAAGGGCAGAAAATAAAGCAGCCTTCTAAGATTGATGGCCGCTATATAACGTGTGTGTGTGTGTGTGTGTGTGTGTGTGTGTGCGCGTGTGTGAGAGAGAAAAAAAGAGAAATAAAAAGTGAGGTTCAAAGAGCAGGAGGCTCACCTCTGATCTCTGTAGTGATGACCACAGCTTGTGCGGCTGTACCCCAGCCCTGCTGCGTCTTGGCTGAAATACGGAAGATGTACGCAGACTCGGGGAGCAGGGTGCTGGCCGTGAACTGTGGGGTATCTGCGGACACTTCCACCGTGATGAACTTATTCGGATCTCCGGAATCGAGCCGGTACGCTACCTGATAGCCTGAAAAGCAGGTACATGAGCAAGATCTTAATGACTATAGACTAGTGTTAGTTCACGTCAGCGACGGTTAAAGGGTTTGTAGAAGGAGTTAAAAGTTTAAATCTAATAATAATCTGCTGATCTTTAATGTAATCAGTGATTATTATTATTATTATTATTTGAGGTTGAAGCCCACGTACATGTCTGTGTGTCTTTCTGTACAGCAGAACTCTCTGTCTAACTTATTAATACAAAGAAATCACATTCTGTAAGGTTGAGTATCTTACGCCTTGTTTACACTAAGTTGTCCTTCTTTGGTGGTCAGACAAATACACTCCCTGTTCGGTAATCAGAGAGTGAATCACAGATGAGAAATGGAAAAAGTAGATGGGATAAAGATGAAGTTTTGTCTTAAAACGACTCCAGCGTGTTAAAATTCACTTATACCACTTCAGCGCTGTTATTTCAGCCAAAGTGAAAATATGAACTAATCCCAGTAAAAATATTCACTTTATCTTTTCTAATTAATATCTATTGGTGCAGGTGTTTGTTTACATTGAGACAGTAGCGCATTAGTAGATTATTTTAAAGTAGATTATTAAATCCCACACATAACTGTTTATAACATCACTTTTACTTAACATTTAGATTTCACTGATAGTGCAGATTAAACTTCAGGCAGAGATCTAAGGACTGCAGGAGATTCAGTAAATTCTGTACAGACTGTTTTGTGCGATGCTGCAACAAAATCTGACTGAAGAGACATACAGACAGAGAAAATTTTGAGTCTGGTTTCTGGTTCTCCAATGTAAGAAACGTAAAGATATGATTTAAAGAGCGAGTTCTGACCCAATGTACAGACAAACTTTTCTTTTATTTAGACTGAAAATGACAGTCTGGAACACTACAGTATGTTGGAATAAATGTTGCGGAGTGAAAACGAGAAATAAAGTAAACACACGCTCACAACTCAGAAGGCAAAGCACATACAGTAAGCAGAGGGAATAAAAAACAACAACAACAACAACAAAGGAAGGGTTTCCTAATTAAACCTATGCAACACTCAGAAACACCCGCGACGCTAAGCCATTCTGCCCCGCTATCACTAAGTTGAAACGGACCAAACGTTTCTTTTGTCAGCCTTTCCTTAACTGTGCTGGTGTACAAAATGTTTGCTTATTACTTCGCTCACACTGTGCTCTAATGCCATCTAATAATATCGAAATGGGAGTGTTTTCCAGCTTCTGTGATAGAGGGATAAAAAAGATAAAAAGGCTGTTTTTTTATTTTATTTATTTATTCCAGCTGAGAAGTCCAGAGAGGAGGAAGGCATGGCTGGTCGCATTATTCTTCAATTCTTTCATCTGTGTAGCATCAGGAGAAGCGACAAGTACGCGGATCAGAGCGCGTGGGCCGAGTCTGGCTGAGTCAGACATGAAATCTTATTACATCGATCACGCCATGTGTTTGCTCGGCGCCTTGCCCCCTTGGCTGTACAGTAATAAGGTAGGCCGTCTGACATTGTGTAGCGTGCAGTACTTCTGGACTGGTATTCCATCCTAATGTCCACTCCAGGCATGAGGGGCTATGAAAAATGACATCCATCTCCTCTGCTATATGCATGCACGTCGCCACATACGGTACAGTACACGGCCTCAATATGTTTGTTGGCTCCCTTTGTTTCCAAGATGTACTCATGCATCATCACCGAGAGTGGGTTTTGCTTTGCATGGGAATCAAATAGGTACGAGCGAAGACCCGGGTCGCAGCATTTCACTTTACTCTGTCGCACATCCACCAGAAATCAAAGACGGGAACAATTTCCTTCCTATCGTACCGACTCTGCACTGGAGCTCTGTGCCTCTCCATCAACCCGATCTGATCCCTCAGTGTCACATGTAGTCCACGCCTTAGCAGCTAAATAACATCTTGCAAAAGAATTCTGGTTTTCTTTCCCTACCCACAATGTCAGAAGCAAGTAAGCTCTTTGTCAGACAGAATCAAACCCATGGATAAATAAAACTGCTTCTATTTCTTTTTTTTTTTTTTTAAAGTAAGATAGGAGAGATAATTAACAAAAGTTCAGCGTGATGGAATTGTCCACTTCTACACTTGTTCAGCTCAGAGGCTTAATGTGAGCTCACATGAAACCAGGAGACTGGTGTTAAGGTTTCTCAGGTTAGGGAGAGAGAGAGAGAGAGAGAGAGAGAGAGAGAGAGCAAGCTGAGGACAGATTTAAGTAGGATTATTCTCGCTTCTGCAAATTCAAAAAGCAAACTCCCAGCAATGCCTGCTTGTGCTGATTTTTTTCACAGAGCACGTCTTCTGACGCCTTTCTGAAACTGGATTACATATAAGACTGCCTATGAATAAACTAAACCCGCATGACTTAAAGCAATGTCAGCAGTTCGTAGGGAAGCAAAACAAAACACAAAATATATTAGGACTCGTACTGTATATGGGACGATCACTTTTTTTTTATTATTATTTGTTTTGCACGTATTAGTTCTGCTGTTTTGTTCCATGATTTTGAGCAGCACTAAATCCGAGCCTTAAGCCAGACGTGTTTTTGTAGCCGTGTTGTTGTGATCAGCCGGCTGACTATTCAGAGCTTCATTCATAACACTAGGAACACTGAGTTAATCAGTGTAATCTTATTAAAGCACTGTTTTCCTTCCTTCCTGGACTTCTGAGACATACTGATGTGGTTTTAATCTCAGGTGAGACACGTTCCTCTCGGGCCAGATGGAACTCACCCGGAGATCAACATCTTAGATCTCTTGCTTATATGTAAGGTGAGAAACAACAAGCTCAGGCTTCATATTATAGAACACGGAGCAGATGGCTCATGAAAATGACTGCTTCCTCAAGTGAATTCCAAAAAATAAAAAAATAAAAAAAAGCCGAATAACAACTATTCCTAGTAGAGATGGGGAGAAAAAATAGATTGTTATGCATCGCACTTTTTTTGTGTAACTTGTGTATCGCCACACTGACAGCAAAATTTATTTATTTAAAAAAAAAAAAAAAAAAGGTTGCATTTGATAAAATGTTTGGAAAATGTTGCAGTTCATCTATTATTCCACAGGTGGCACTCTTTAAATTCTACACTCTTCAAACTATTCACACACAGCATCCTGTGCGGAAGGAGCAAATTATTTGCTCAGTTTGTTCAAAACTGTAACGAAAATAAATGAATAGATAAAAAATCTTATCAAGATTTGTATAAAATCGTGACACAGAATCACAATGCGAATCGAATAGGTTAAATCTGTTCATTCGGTATCGTGATAATATCGTGTCCAGGGCTCCCTGGTGATTTGCATTCATCATTTCTGGATTTGAGTGTTTTCTTACCCATGATGATGCCGTTCGGGTCTAGCGGAGGCTGCCAGACCACCCTGACCTCCCTCAGACGCACCTCGGGGAACACCAGCCTCATGGGCGGCCCTGGAACTAAAAACAACACAGAGAGAAGAGAAGAAGAAGTCATTAACTACAGTATCAGCACCACATACAGTAGCTGTAACTGGTGTGTATTATTGTTTTTCCACATGGAACAATAACTCATGCATTTCAGCCCGTGCTCACTTCAAATCCCGTTAATCCTACCCTTAACGAAGGCATGAAAAATAAAGGCATTAACACCCAGATTACAAACTGTCGCAGGTGGAAAAATAAAACAATACGAAGCAGGCAGGATTGCTTTTAAGTGACTGTAGTAGAATAAATCCACCTCCGACTTCAATGAAAGACGAATGAGTCTCCGTCTCAGAGAGCTTATTATCTCCGTGTGTGTTTATATGCAGATAGAGTTACAGTACGCGCGCCTGAGGACGCCAGGCAGACTGCAGCGGTTCGGCGAGATCAGTGACGAGATGCTTTCTCAGATTCTGTGAAACGCCATGAGAAAAGATAGGAAAGGGGAAAAAAAAACTCTGCACAAACAAACAAACAAACCAACCAACGGAGATGGATATAGAGACGGAGCTTCTTCATTTTCAGTCTCTGCTTGAGATTCAGTGGGCTGTGCGAACAGGATCCAGGGCCTAAATAATTTTGTGCAGGTTTAGGGAAGCGTGTAGCCTGGGGGTGGGAAGTGATGAGGCTGGAGGACCTCGGGCTAGGAGGTGATGTGCCTTCGTCCGAGGAACACAGGCTGCCAGAGAAGGAGATCCCTTAAATACGCTGTGCTCTATTTCAAAAGAACCCCCTGCAGATCCACAGACTGCACCCCACACAGTGGGCACAAATCTGATAACAGTCTAGTAACAAAAGGAGAACATTCCCATAAACAGAAAACAGACTGTAAACTCATAATGGCATCATGTTGCTCTTCTCAAGTACAAAACAAACACTTTATCAAAACCTCTCCGAACCGCGGCCTCTCCTGGACCGTTCTCTTACTTCTCTGTGGATTTGTCGAGCAGTAAAGCTTGGTTAAACAGCCACTGTATTTCTCTCCCTGGCAGATATCGCACTTATAAATCTAACCCATCCGACACAGATTTGATTTGTATTGCTTTTTTTTTTTGCCATCATGGTACGAGCAGCCGTAGGGACATGCGTTCACGCACTCACACACAGAGGGGAAGCTGTATTTGTATTTGTCTCCTTGCCACCGTGTATTGCTCGCATTCATCATCCTGCTATCAGCCGCACTCTAGTTTGGGTGGGTGTTCCAGGGATCAGACTTTGCTGAGTTAGTATGAGTGCTGTTTATGCGCAAAGCACCAAAAAAAGTACACTTCCTTTTAATTACTCTGTAATTAAAAAAATCGAGCCGTGTAGCCATTTTATAATAAAGTGGTGCAAATAAAAGCTCTTTTTTTGACTCCCTGTGAAACCGCTAATGACCCCAACGGTCCTAATCTGATCAACAGGCTTTGAGAATGGATGGATGTCCAGCTCACCATCTAGTTTTGCTGATAAAACCCAATTACAGGGTGTTTGACCCAGCGAGTGAGCTACAGGAGAGCAAAAACTGCATTCCAGCAGTGATAAAAAATAGACTTTCTGCAGTATCTCTGAGTGCTGCAAAAACAGGACCTATCTGCTTGTGTGTGTGTGTGTGTGTGTGATGTATTTTACATCATACTTTAATGAGTCTCGTTCTGGAGGGGATTTTAAAAGGCAAACAAAGATAATTGCCACCAAGATTGAGTGAGCACAGACATCGGGTTGTTGCGCAGGCCTCGCTCTTACTCTTGTAAAAAATATGAGTTGATACAAAATGTCCTGGACACGACTTGCCCTGAAGGGTAAAGAGAGGCGTTTATGACATTTCATTTATTCAAAAATATACTGAAATATTAATTCGGTATGTGCTTTATCCTGGTAGATCCGGTGACTATTATCAGGGGAATTCTGGGCATGAGGCAGGAATACACATGAGAGGGGTTGCTGTTTAAAGGTCCCATATTGTTTCTTTAACAAGTTAGCACGGTCTCAGAGCTCCGCCAAAGTGTGTGTGTGTGTGTGTGTGTGGTGGGGGGGGGGGGGGGGATCTTCTTATATGAAGTCACATTAGGGGCAAAATCTGATTAGCCCTGGATAATACAAACATGGTGGGGAAAAAACAACAACAACAACAACAACAACACCACAAAAGCACATTTTGTTTGTACACATACACAAGAGGACCATGTAAATGTCTAAAAAATGAATAAAAAAAAAAATTTGCATAATAAACCAATCAGTCATCACATTACAAACATTTAGGCATTTGGCAGACGCTCTTATCCAGAGCGACTTACAAAAAGTGCTTTAAACAAAACATCATTGCATAGGTTCCTCTTGTTCCACCTGGGTATCTCAGGTCCCTTGCAGCATGACTCCACTAGACCTTTAGGAGAGTGCTGGTTTCTGCCACCAGGATGTTGATGGTGGATCCTTTGGGTGCTGTGGGTTGAGGAATGAAGCCTTAAAGGATCAGACTTATTTGTAATCCATCCATGACTGAGAAAGGCCAGCTCAGCGTCTTGGCTCTTCACCTGCTGGACCTCGTGTGTGAGGTGAGGTGGCTTCACTGCTGCCCTTCTCTCGTGGACTACACTGAGTTTTTCTCTGAGTGATCAGACCACACAGGAGCGAATGAGCCTTGGGCGCCCAAGATGCACCAGCACATGGTATATAGTTGATAATCAGTGTTATTGTTATAGGTATGGTGTTAATGTAATGGCTGCTCAGTGCAGGTCACCTTTACAGTAGCCGACCCACACACTGGCATGCTTTTAAAAGGGAGGAAATTGGAACAAACATGTTCGAATACAAGAACACATACAGAACCCCGAGCTGAAGATCCATCGTTGGAGCTGTAAGGTAGCGAAGCTTATTGTTAAATCTTATTCCATTTATTTATTTCGCATTCAGAATGCTACTATGTTAACATGACCCAGCTTCATTTAAAACTGCTCCACCGATATCTCAGCGCTAGCTCTGTAAAATGCTCCAGCACACCATTACAGCACTCTTCTCCATGAAAAGGAATATTTAACCTCTAATATACAAAGTGAATCTAGTGCCGAGATTATTTACATGCAGCGCCGTAGATTTTCCAAGTGTAAGTGCTTGATTAAATTAGGCGTAGCTTTATGAATGTAGTGGGCTCTTAATGAGATATATATTAGATAAACGGTTGCGGGCTGCACGTGGCATTTTGATAGGAGGACAGAAGCTGTCAGCACATCTCTAGGTTAAAGAGGGCGAACTCGAGGAGAGTTTCTTCGCTTCACGCCTGAAATAAAATGCCCCTGTGCCTCCCATGTACGGTGTACTCTAGGCCGGGACGTGGCGTGGGTTAGTGGATGTGGGTTAGTCTCTGCTCGGATCTGTTTAGAAATTCCGGACTGAGCCAGTGACCATTGTTTGTAATAGATGTCGACACAGCAGACCAAACTTTGCACGCATTCACCGCGCAGATTTACGCTCCGGGTTCACAGCTCGTCTCGTACTGCGGTCCATAGCGTAAACATTCTCGGGCCGTCCTGGCTAAAATCAACTGCGGTTGTTGCAACATTGATCTTTTTATATAACCAATAGGTTTCTATGACACCATAACTGAATCTAGCCTTAAAAGGCAATTTCTGAGCGGTGAAAAGCAGTAAGTGAATGTATATAAATCCACAGAATGCAAAGCATCGCCTCACGGAGCGGCACGGCGAAGGAAACGACTTGCTGTCACAGCGCATGAACACGCTACATATGAAAAACACGGCCTCTCTCGGTACACTGCATCACCACTTTATTTGATTTGATTTTTTTTTTCCTTTACAGAGCAAATTCTACATCCGCCCCTCCACCTCCCCACTCCCCACACACCCCCACACAGAGTCTTCCACTTTATTAAAGCTAGAGCTGTATCAGCCTGACCACTTCTGGTACGACGAGTAGGAGACGCCTCATAAAACGAGAGACATCTGACATCTCATAAAACGTGAGAGCGCTTGGTCAAGGAGCGCGCACATAAAAGTCTTAGGCCGATGAGTCATAACGCTCAGCTTCTGCTCGAGTAATCAAGAACGTGTCAAAGCCGCTTTTAATCTCAGCAATGACACTGAACCCTTTCTTCCTAAAACAGGCTGCAACAAACGAAGCTTTTCCTCTGAACTTGACTTTGTCGCATGTGACTTCACACACAAGCGTTCAACATTCAGCCTTTATTTTAAGGTTTTTACGATTCTTCACCCAGCTGATCCTGTAAACCTTTCTACCCTGCCGTTAACACGGAGAGACCGTAAGACCACCACCAGCTGGGATTTATCTGCACACAGCGGTGACACTGACCCTGGAGCTGTAAAAAATGTACAGGTGCAACACTGGATCCTTTAAACATGATGTACACACACACTGACCACTTTATTACATGGCCTGGCTGATGGTCTACTTTGTAGATACACTACAGTATGTAGGACAGCATGCTAGTGTGTGTGAGTGAGTGTGTGTGAGTTTGTGTGTGTGTGAGTGTGTGTTCACTAAACCAGCAGGAAGTTTTGGTTTAAATATGTTGTGGTGATGTTAATTTGGAAACGTTTCGAATTGCTGGACAGCGTTAATGTTAAGTCGTTTTTGAACGTGAGAATTGCTTTAATGGAATCTAAATGAAATCGGACTGTCGTTGACTGTATAACGATGAACAAATTCCCATAAAACAACACTGCAAAAACGACTTTTAGAGCAATATTCATACCAAACAGAGTGGGTCTCGACCTCTGATCACTGAGGTGCTCGGAGCATCAATCAGCCTAATCTGCTTGTCTTTGGGAGAAAACCAGAGTACCCGGAGGAAACCCACCCAGCACGGGGAAAAACATGCACAAACTCAAACACAAATAGATGTAATAAAGTTTGTACACTGTGTAAACACCGTATTACAGCACGGTCATTCTAGACCAGAATTCTAAACCCAGCTAGAAACTTGAGGCGTTGTGGTCGGGTCGTTCATTCAGCATTAATCAATTTTAGCAAAAACAATTGAACTTTTTCAGTGATATAGTTATTCTAACTCTATTGCAACAGTCATCCGGAGTGGGGATGGGTGTGGGGTCCAAGGGTTTGGATCAGGAAAAAAAAAAAAAAAAGAATCAGTTTTGCTTTCCATTTACTACTCGTAGAATAAAAAGGAACATTAAGCAAGGAACTTCTGTCTATGGTCTTAAATAATAATAATAATTATAATAAAAAAAACATGCAAGATTTCCATTTACAGCTTATAATAAAATATTCACTACTCAGTTGTTAAATTAAAGTGCAATATGAGCCGTGATGATATGAGGCATATTTTCCTTTTGAAGTTTTTTTTTTGATTATGTGGACAGAGGCTATTTTTTTCCTTTCACTATAGTTCAAAGAAAGAAGGTAGTGATCTCTGGCTTTGAACAAAACTAAACGAAATAGTAATAATAATAATAATAATAATAATAATAAAAGCCATATTACTTATTACTTTTGTAATTAAAAACTGGGCTATTTTAGTGAAATTACAGTATGCATGTGCAAATTTAGATAACAGTATGGGGTAAAGTACAAGTTCTAGTACATGTTACTATTAAGAATGTTTTTTATTAATGTTTATTAAATAATAATAATAATTATAAATTTTTTATCAGGGTGGGTGAGGTTTTAAGCACAGCATGCGTGGATTTACTTGATGCAATCTGGCAACCGCGGCAGCGCAAAGCGAGCACACAAAAAAGTGAGAATGAAAATATAATTATTAGTGTGCTTGCAAGAGAGTTGGAGTGAGTGAAAATACAATTTGTGCCCACGCTCTGGAATGCGCCCAAATATAACGCCACTCAGCAGCAGTAACATTTTATTTTGTACTTTCGTGGGAACGCTTGGGTTCACACGGACTACGATCCATTACAGCACCAGTGTTCCCTGTCTCCTACACCCTCAACGTTGTAGTGGCGATAAACTCACACCAGTGCAACACACATTATTATATCAGCATCACTGCAATAATGAGAACTGTCCACTTAGCACCTTAATGCTAGGTGTACCTGGACAGTAACAGACAGCGGCTGGAACACTTTAATTCTCCCAGAAGCATCACAAAGTAAAGCAAGCATTCCCTAGAAGCAGCTGACTTTTACATCATTTTACACGTAAAGCACCTTGAGCAGTATTCTCATAAATGTATGCCAATAATATTATTAGATATTTATAAGTATATATATATATATATATATATATATATATATATATATATACACAGTGGAACCTTGGATTGCGAGCATAATTCGTTCCGGAAGCGGGCTCGTATTTCAAAACAAATCAAATTTAATTTTCCCATAAGAAATTATGGAAACTCAAATTATTCATTCCACAGCCCCAAAAAATAAATACTGAAAAATAATTAACACAAAATATAAAGTACAAATAAAACTAATTAACCTGCACTTTACCTAAAAAAAAAAAAAAATAAAAAAAAATAAATCCCTATAGATAGGTAAATCTAAAGTAAGGTTACCCTTACTTTTGGAAACATTGTTTTATCGGGAAAATAAACAAGAAATCTCTTTAATGAGTGACACAATAACGGAATAATGGCTGTAAAGTAATAATAAAACAAATTAACCTGCACTTTACTATTTAAAAAAATCGCGACAGAGCATTGTTTCTGTGTAAAGCAAAGAAAAAGTGTTTGTGTGTGTTTGTGAAGGTGAAAGTAGCACTAAGACCCAGCACAATTCCGCAGCACAAGAGAGAGAAAAAAACATTGGCTCGGCGTCAAAACAAGAAGCGCATGCGTGATACATAATATTCGTAAACCAAGACTTGTTTGTTTTCCAAGTAATTTTTTTTAACAAGGCAAACTGCGTTACTTGCAATCCAAGGTTTCAATATATAAATATATATATAAAATGTTTAGTAATAATGAAGCAATGTGTCTTCATCAATGCTTAGGAAAAGAGAAATATTGCACACCATCGTCTTTCGTTCTCTCCAGGACAGGAGGGCTGCTGAGCTGGCCGTCTCCGATGCGTGTGTAGGCCAGGACCTGGATCTCGTACTGCACGAACTTGCGCAGGTTCCTCAGTAACACCGACTGCGTTAGGTTCCCCTTTACCAGCTGCACCTGTGGATCTGTTCCTGAGTCTTTTTCCCGGTACAACACCTGAACAAACAGAGGCACAAAGAACATTCTGGTCACCTTAGCATTATTCTGTGGGATAATGAGATCAAGCTTTCATTCTCTACCTGTCTTAATTTTTCAACAGAAGAGTGTAATGACTCAAGCTGTTACTTCTACCATAAATATTTATCCTTCCATGCAGTACTGTGAGTGTAGATATTGCCTAGGAACAGCAGAAAAAATCATCACTACACTTTTCAGGTTCCATGGAAAGGTCAATTATTATTAATATACAATTGTTTATAATTAAAGACAAAACCACCGTGTAAAGTGTAGTTCTCGACAACGCTCGAGTGTTTTTTCTCTTTGCCATTCTGCTTCAATTTCCAAGTTTAACTTTTTGTTTGTTAAAAAAAAAAAAAACTTCTGAATGTAAATGGAAAAATCAAATTACCCAGGGAGGTCAGGAACCCGCGCCGCGCACCGGCAAACAAAAACACACTGTTATTGTAATGTCCGCTGTGGATTACGTCTTATGTATTTGTTTTATATCATTTTAAAATGACTCGAATATGAGGAAATGTTTGTATATGGCAAACACAACGAGACGACCTCTTTTAGCTCAAATTGAAAAAAAAAAAAAATTATATATATATATTTACGATGGTCCGGCTGGAGTTACAAAGCAGCAGGGACGTGCTGAATTGCTCGAAATGCGAAAGCACAAGGCCTTTCTTCCCAAAGGGGAGAATCATTTTGCTCTTGCATGCCATTTCATCATATGGTATATGATCCAAGGGCCTAGGAGGGTGTGATCATGCATGAAAGTCAAGCCTTAACCGAATGAGAAAACATTTATGCAGTAAAGCTGAAGACCAGATATATTCAGGACTATTTCTTCTTGCACTGCTCCAGGTAAAGGCCTTGACCACGGACGTGTATTCGGACACTACCTTATATCCGAGGATGTTTCCGTTCTGCTGCGGCTCTGGAACGGGTCCCCACGTCACCAGCACTTGTGTGGAGCTCATGGCCTCGGCCGTCACGTTCTCCGGCGCTCCGGACGGCACTGCAATCACACAAAGCAAACATACATATTGGTGTGTGGCAAATAGACCAGATAAGATGCGACACTATCAGCAATAAGGTTGGAAACCGAGGGAAATATTATAAGTATGTGTTTGTGTGTGTGTGTGATCAGAGCAAACAAGGTTAGGTGGGATGGCAAATAACACTAAAAGATTGACAAACCCTTAGTGACGGCTAGAATTCATCACGCAGCCAGGCACCCATTAGAGACTGGCTAGCTCAAGCGCATGTGATTTTGCAATTACTGTTAACCAAGCTGTTGTTTTACTGAAGTGTTTTGCTTTTCGCCACCAGAGGCATGTAGTAGCCGTGCTGCTGAAATAACAACAACAATACAAAACAAACAAACAAACAACAAAAAAAAGCCTGTTATGCTGAGACAAGGCAGAAGACCCTGGCAACGACAGCATCGACAGAATGAAAGTGAACCGGCACCTGTTTATATCCAGAGGAGCGATTAGCAAGAGAATGAACATTTCCAGATGCTCCTTCTGAGAAAAGCTGTATTCATTCAAAAAGCCATCTCCGCTCAAGATGCGGCAGATGAAAAACAAAAACGTGCATGCTTTATTTAGCAGATGTGATGCTAAGTGCCATCATCTGTGTACTTGTGTGTGTGAGAGTGTGTATGTGTGTGTGTGTGTGTGTGTGTGGTCAGGTTTGGGACTGAGTTTCCGTACCTGACTCGCGCGTGCGTCCCTTCACGGGCTCGCTCCATGGTCCGGGCCCGATAGAGTTGAAAGCCTGGATCTGGAACAGGTACTCGGTCCACTCCTCTAAACCCTCCAGTGTGATCTCTCTCTCCAGTCTGTTGTTCACCGCCCTAGTGACGGCGTCCCCTTGCTCATCAGAACGCCACACCCTTATCCTGTAGCCCACACTCTCTGGGTTCCCGTTGTACTCTGTCTCTGGGACAGGCTGCCAGAGGAGACGGAGATGAAGACACAGAAAGAGAGAGAGAGACAGAGAGAGAGAGAGAGAGAGTAAGAAAGTGAGAAAGTGCTATCACTTGCCTGCTTATGCTTGCAGTGTCTGCAACGTGTGGCCTATTAAACTGGCATGCACCCATAAAAGCATAACTCATACTAGATTATCCTTCATCATCTTTATGCACCTTAAAAATAGACTCCCTGGCCGTGCCACCAAAAAAAAAAAAAAAAACAAGACAAGAAAAAAGAATTAAGCTGATTGCTGTGACTGGCAAAAATGTCACAGTTTATCTTCAGGCTTTTTTTTTTATTTATTTATTTTTAATTAAAGCTGCATTTAGAAAAATCTCAATCTGGGCGTGCGCTCTCACTTATCGCCGTTCTATATTTCATGTGTAAATCAATAGTCTTATGTCTAGTAGAAGAAAGCGTTCAGTGGCGCACGATTAAGGCGGCGTAACGACCCGCTGTGTGAAGAGCGAACGAAGCGCTGTCCTTTTGTTCATCCTGTACCGTTTTACTTACATAAATCATTTCTCTAAAAGACACAGGTGAAGAATGGATAGTTCTGAATAATGCAGTTTAATCCTTGTGCACGGCACTCAGGAGTACAATCCTGTTTTGACACACCGGACCTCCTGGTAGTAATACATCACTCTAAAGCCTCCCATGGCAACAGGCCACGCTACAAATGTCAGGTGAGTATGAACTACATTACAGTACACACCGTACTGTTTTTCAATAACGGCAGGATTTAGTGCTAGAATGATTTGCAGAGTAAATCTCTTGAAGGTTTCGGCTTTTATCTTTAAAGATGGGGAGCGGAATACCAAGCCGGGCTCCGAGTGTAGCACTTGTTCTACTTGAAGTATTGTAGATGTACGAGTGTGGTCAGTGATTATTCACACAATTTTTTTGTAGTCAAGCTTTTCTTATTCTTACAGCGTCAATAAAAATCAATTATCGTCTGTAAAAGAAAAAAAAAGAGGGAAAGGCTCTGTGGAGCCCTAAGCTCTAAAAATGGAGTAGAATATTATACTAAAACATAATAAATATAAATATTTATTATTTATATTTTTTATATAAATATAAATTTCATAAAAGTAAATATAATATTGATCCAACCAATCAGGACAAGCTGTTAACTTCGGGAAGGATGGATTCATGTGGCTTCTCATCTGCACAAGGTGTGGATTAGATATTTTTTAAGGAAACCCATTAAAATCTCGTTTATAACGGTTAGTTCTGACCGAACAATCTGAATGGACAAAAGGGGTTTCACGTGTGCTGATGCCACGCTACCATGGTAACAGCACTGGGAAGTTTAAATATAGCCATCATTTCTGTGTCCCAGGTGTTGTCCAGTGGTTAATGACACTAACTGTGTGTCTCAGCGTGGGTGAGTGTAAATCTGTACGGTCCGCAGTACTGAGGAGAGAGCAGCTGTCTGACAAAACCCACATTCACAACCAGTCACAGAAGCACTTTCAGTAAGAACACACATCTGATAAATCCCAAAGCCTTAATCCTTCCTAACCCCTGATCAAGGGCACTACTCGGTGCATGGAACAAGGGATTCTAACTTACTCCCTACACCAAGTTCAAATATTGTTAATAAGTTCAAATATTGTTCAAATATTGTTAATAAATACCCCTGAACCAGTGCATATCTATTGTCACACCCTCTGTTCTCTCCAGCATCAGTGCCGAATGAGGAGCTTTGTGCAGTGTGCTGCGGTACGTACCACCCAGCGTAACCACACGCTGGTCTCGCTGGCCGTACGGACGCTCACGCTGCTGGGAGCGACGTCAGGAGGAGCCTGAAGAGTCTGGATAACCCGAGACGGCTCGCTCGCCTCGCTCGAGCCCACGATGTTCACCTGCCGCATACGGAACCTGCAACCACATGGCCGATAAGATCGGAAAAACTGGTGCTGTACAGTATATAAAAAAAACATGATACAAGGTACAGGACAGAGTTCTCACTCACATTCATGAGAAATACAGCAAATAACTAAAAGGGTTCATTTGCTATTTTCAATAAGCTTTAAGTAGATTTATGGACAGAAGTTTGGGAGATTAATGAAACAGCCGAGCCACGAAAGAGAAGATAAATTAAATAGACTGGAACAAAATTTTTTATGACTATAATAGTAATAATATTAATACTTAGCTAATAAACATTAGCATTGGACAAACATGAAAGAAATAAAAAATACATAGAAGAAAAAACTTATTTGTAGAAAAAAAAAATATGTAAAAAGGGATTTCCTGCTTCGTGCTCTAGGTTCCTAACCCTAGAGCTCGGCCAATCAGCTCTCTCCAGACCATCACCTGGGACTCAAACTGGGACTTGATCTCCTGACTAACACTGAGAGGTACTTGTCTGGAAGTAACTCTCATACTGAACCGGATATACCCTTACCCTTGTGTCTTTCGTTTTATTCCCTCCCTCGTTTGCCCCTTAAGGCTCCTCGGAGCAGACGTACATGAAATATAAGAGTCGGTACCGTGACCCTTAAGGAAGTTGTGCAACACATACAGCATCCAACGTACAGTAGTTTAACTTCTCATGTAAAAGTGTAGAAACTATACTTTAGATTTTGAGCTTTTCCCTGTTAGTAATGTGGCGCGGTACTCTGTCACACACACAAGGGTAAACACACAAAACCCTGCAGTCTGGTGCGTTGCCAGTGTTTTTTGGGACACTGTGTAAAAAAAGATTGTGAGAGTCTGTCACTGTAGCATCCATGCATTCAACAAACGAGTCTAATTCCAGGCTTGAAGCATTCTTCAGAATACCATCCTGTCCTGCAATATTTATGCAGTAATTCATTTCCTATACAGCTTTATCCTGTGTTTAGGGTCATGGAGGGCCTTAGGGCAAGAGGGGTTGGGGGGCTACACCCTGGACAGGGTGAGAATCCATCACACACACACACTTATTCAAACACTACAGGCAATTTGGGACCGCCAATTAACCTAATGTGCAATATCCTAAAATCCTAAACTGCAGTACCTGGAGGAAACCTTCAAACACGGGGAGAACATGAAAAAACTCCATGCATACGAACCCAAGAAAGGAATCGGTCCTTTTACTCTGGAGGTGCGAGGCTACAGGGCTGACCCTCTACGCCACCCTGTCGCTGTGTAATATTTAATAGACTACAAGAGATACCCAACACTTCATTAACTATACATTAGGCCTTGTGTTGTATCTTATATGTTATACTGTAACCCAACTGTAGGCTTCTGAGCATGTTTAAGTGACGCAAACCTAGGCTATGGTGTTCGATAGGTTACAACCTTTAGAGTCGGAGTACAACCTTTAAAAGACAAACGACAGAGCTGGGTTCTAAGGGTTTTTCATTCATTCTTTTGGAATACATACTTACCTGTGTGTGAATATTGGTTTATGCCTATATGATAAGACTCTTTATATGCTATAAGCTTTTTAAGATTCAAGACTCGAGAATTTTGTCGTATATATGGTTGATTAAGTACAACAGTAGCGAAATGTAGTGCGACAAACTCCAGACTTTTTTTTTTAAAGTATGTATGTATACATACAAAATAAACAAAATAAAATACAATATACAAAATAAAAAATAAACAGTGCCGCCGTGTTACTAAGGTATAGTTATACAAGCTGTCAGAGTTACAGGGTGAAGCACTGATCATGGTGGAAATGAAACAGCTGTTCCAGCAGCAGAGGAGCCCAGGCACTTCGAGCCTCTTTCTAATTGCATATTTGTGCACTTAGCATAAACCTGAAATTTATCCACCAGTCTAACAAATGGCTCCGACATCCGTAAGTTCTGACGCAAATTACCGAGACAAGAAAAGACTCAGAGACGTTGTAGTTCATCACACGCTGATGACGAGAAATGAAAGCTGTAGCAGGGTGAATAACAAAGAGCACTTGTGTTGTTGTGTTCTGACCTGTAGCGTGTAAACGGAGTCAGGTTGGGGACCTCCAGGACCTGAGCTTCTGGATCGTTTTCCTTCTCATACAGCACCTTCCATTCCCCTTCTTCTTCCTCTTCTTCTCCAGTGCTGCCCACCTGCAATCCATCAACATTCATTCATTCATTCTCTATAACACTTATGTCAGGAGAAATCAGGCATGAAGCAGGGTACACCCTCAACAGGATGACACACACACACACACACACACACACACACACACACACAAATTCATTCACACACTACGGTCAATTTGGGACTGCTAATTAATATAATCCGCATGTCTTTGGACTGTGGGAGGAAACCGGAGTACTCGGAGGAAACACACAAGGTCACAGAGCTAATCAACACGCCACCATGCCGCCTTGATCGATATATAATACTAATAAAAATGATAAACCAACCATCATATGGGAGGTACAGCACACATTTAGGAGATTGATTATAGATCCTCGGGTATGTGAGGCTAAAAAAAGACAATCATGCAGTTTAAAGTGTTCGTCATGCAGCACAGCACCAGATGTTTCTGGTACAATTCGGAAGTGCGAGCCAGGCCTGAACCAATCAAAGCCTGCAGCACTCAAAGAGATTTACGATGACCAATGGGGTGTACTGGATATGGTAAGCATTTATGCCAATGTGATCGATGTTTGACGCGTTGCACCTTATGCCAGTGACTGCTGCTGTATTTCATAGCTGGTGTGTACTCAGCAGCTCACCCCCCCCCCCTCTCTTTCTCACACCCTCTCTCTCTCTTTATCTCTCTCTCTTACACACTCTCTCTCTCACCATCACTGACAGATTTCTGCAGCTGCAGATAGCCCAGCCTCAATCAACTTAGCAATTCAAGTGCTGCTGGATGAAAGGCTGAGCATCCCTCTGCAAGTCAGGGGCCGGCGCCCGCCTTGAAGGTTAAGTCAGTTACAAATTACAAGTCGCTACTATGATTCAATCTATCATTACTTTTTGCAGAAGTTGCCAGCAGCGCGAGCGAGGCAGACAGCGGCTCTAAATATTTTTCGCCGCTACCTGGTATGCTGCCGAAGCCAACGGAAAGTTTGAGTGGAGACTGTAAGCGGAGCGAGGCAGAGTCATGCATACCAAAACAGAACGCGGCAAATGATGCGTAGGACATTAACAAAGTCCTATGATATCAGAGCAATAATTTAGAACTGAGTCAAACCAACGTACTGAGGAGTTCATTCCCGAAAGTGTGCGTATCAGCATTCAGACCTCATTTATAACTACACACTTAAGCAGTGCTGAAAAGTAGAGGTGTGTCTGAGTTACCCGTCATCCCGACCTTGGACATTAAAGCCTCTTCTAGTTGTAAAATATTGGCATGAGCAAGGAGAAGTGTCTGACAGTTTGATATTACTACAATATGTCATTTAGTAATGTATGCTTTGGATGTGATTTAAATACACACAGGAAATATGGAATGCTGTTCAATGGCAATATTAAATACATAAATATTACGGTATTAATTCGTTAGTCATATTATCGCAGTGGTGTTTATAGAAAGAGTTTTTACAGCAGCTTAATCTCTGACATTCATTTGTTTGTTAATTTTTTATAGAGTGGGGTAACAGGAGATCGTCCCATCAGTGGGAGGACAAGGATCACAGGGCACAAGTCCAGAATTACCATTCACACACCTGGTCATACACTACGGGCAGTTTGGAAATGTCAATCAGCAGACCCTGGAAACCCACCAAGCACACACACAGACCCAAGGCAACGGTTCTAACCCCTGGCTCTGGAGGTGTAAGGCAACGGTTCTAACCACATGATTCTTAAAAAAAAAAAATGCTTGTGTAATAGACCAAAACATTTTTTAAAATAATTTGCCAAACTAAAATCTGCAAAAACATAAAAACATAAAAACTGCATAGTACTTGTGTACTGTATTTAATCACAGCAAACAAACTGTGAATAAAAGGAAAGTCATGTTGATCAAAAACTCGATCAAAACTTTCTACCTCTACATCTCTAGTTCTTTATGCAAAATAGTGCCATGTCTTGAATCAAGTGCGTGTTTTATATAAACTGGTGAATAACGAAAACTAAACCAGATTTGCACTGTTTAATCCTTGTGAACTAGAACTATTTATGCCGCAATATATCAGCAATATACAGTACGAGACTCCTGCTTGTATTGCTTGTCTTTTCTTTCACATACAGTACAGTGTGCATCATCATCATCATCATCATATTTACGAACATGTGTAAATCAATTTGAGTGAGATCAGGACTGTACGGGGGGAGATGTGGCGATAACTCCCAGCCGAATTCCTGTAATTTGCAAGTGGTGTTGGTGAATGAGTGTGTGTACAGTTCACACAAACAAATGCGTCTCTTCTGCAAGTCAGTGACATAGATTTTCAAGGATCAGACGTTTTCCACTCGCTCAGTGTTCACGGGGACGACTGCAGTGAGCCTGAAGTCAGCTGGCTGAGTTTGTCATTCACAGACGGCCTTTAAACTTTAAAGCATCTCAAATGTTCACATTTCATACAAACTTAATTCTTTTGATTGTGTAAAGCTTCTTTGTGACAATGTAAATTGTTAACAGCGCTATACAAATAAAATTGAATTGAATTAAATTGAAATGTTTTACTTTGGCTAAGAGTCTCATCACTGTACTGTGCTTGAAGCTTTCATCATCATGTCTTGCTTTGACTTGAACACCCCTCATACCTAAATACCGGCAGAAGTCAAACTCTAATCTCTAACACTGATGCATCACCTGCGTTTTTGCGTAGATGGACATTTTTCTTCCGTTACTATAGCAGTTACAGATAACTACTGTATATCCAAGCTTGGACTTCCACGATTACACTACAGAAAAATGAAGAACGTCCTTCACCACTTACCTGTCCCTCGACAACCCATTTGGAGATGGACGTTTTCCCATCATCCCCTGCTCGGAATTTCAGAGTGGCAGAACGTGGGCTGATTTTGGAGATTTGGAGGTTTGAAGGGGGTCCAGGGAGTTCTGTAATTACAAAGAGACCCTATAAACCTTTTTTTTTCCTTAAAACAATCATTTGATTGACTTTTTGACTCTATCAAATGAGTCTATTATATCTGTGCTACAAAGTTTATTGCATTATTTAATCATCTCTTTGAGCATCTTCAAATGAAATCTAGGAGGTGTAGCACCAAGCCCTTGAAAACTCTCTTCCCTTCAAGTGCTGTGATAAACAGGCCGGCTTTTAATTTTAAGAAACTTTGATGGAATTACATCGGAATTAAATCAAATAAGAGACGATAGCCGTGCATCTGTCTGAAATCCCCACTGAGCGTCAGAGCTGTCTGTTCCTTTAATGTCTCACAATATGCCATTTATCAGCAGGCATTACTGCTCCGGCTTGGCATTCAGCCACTTAAACATTTGTCTCTTTTTTCGGAGAGAAAATCAGCTTCCAAACTGGTTTAAGTGAATATTTCTCCTTTACAACAGGGTTTGATTTATAGATGAGCATGTACAACAACTTGCCCAGCTTTAAAGTGAAAAAGGCCAACATAAAAGATAATCACTCGTCTTCATAAGCGCAAGCTGAGGATGAGCAGGTCTGGGATGAGTAACGTGAGCTCAGTTGTAGTTGCTCATAAGGAAATGGCAGCTTTATGAGGAAGTGTCAGTAACAGGGCTGCATAAGGATATCACTGATTGCAAATACATCACAGTGAATAATTCTTTGTAATCAAGGTGTGGGTTGATACCCAAAATGAGGCTACAACACTCTCATGTATCAAACATAATTAAGCAAGTTCACTGTCTGTTTACACAAACACCTTATTTCCAGACATGCTCTTACATCAGGATTTGTGAACGTGCAGAAATATCGAGAGAGAGAAAAGAACCCAAGGGAAAACAAGGAGGTTGCAATGCTGAAGGCATCTCACCTGGGGGGACGCCGGACGAAATGGTGGAAGACGAGAGCATGCCCATGCCTGCACCCGTCATGGCTGCTACCTCCAAGGTGTAAGTGGTGAGAGAGGTGAGGCCAGTCACCTTATACTCCAGTGTGCTGTTGGACATGGTGCGCTCTACACGTGACTCCTTCTGGCCCTGAGCCTCCCAGGACAATAGGTAACCTCAAAGGAAGAAGAAAAAGAAAAAAAAAAACATTGCTCAGAAGAGCACTTTAAGTCAGAACCACTAACCAGCTGACCCCACCTGCTGGAAATAAGACCACTCGAAAATCCTCCAAAGTGTGACAAATGGTCTCAAAGGCCATTTTTTTCATTCTTTTACTAGTTAAGAACTAAACATACCCTCTACTGGGTGAGATGGGGGACTGGACGGGAGTGACGAGTTCAGACCCCGTTACCTAACCTGGATCTAACTGAGACTAATAGCCAGCAGAGGTCCCCTGTAATTTGCTGTTTATTGGGAGTATTTTCCACCGCAGTCAGCACTGTTTCCAATCACCAAATGTCCTGTTCCATCGAGGCACTCATAAATCAAGCTTTGCACCCAGACACCCGGTTTGAGAACAAGCATACAACATTCAAAAGGTACCCGCGCCGTGTAGACTGATACAGACAAGAGCCGTTCCTTCTAATGCGTGTCTAATCCTGTCCGTCTCCGTACCCTTAATCTACATTCAATGCCTTTTCTTCACGGAGGGTTTTTAATCTACGTCCAGCATCACCGTGTTGCTCACACATTCGTCTTCATCTCTCTTTCTCCCTGTTGAGTGTACTGTATGTAGGAGGAAGCCTTTCATCTCAATACTGTCCTTTGCCAAATAACACTTTTGTTATGCATTTCAAATGTGTTCATTCTAGGTGGTAACCAGTAATTGTGAGATAAGATGCACAGACACAAGCTATTCTTTTCAGATAAGAGCTTTTGCAAACAAATTGTTTCCGGGGAACCCGATAATACCATAACGTAAAAGTAATATTTGCCTTAGTATGAGAACAAAACAATAGTGTTATACAGATGTGCACTATATGCATTCATATATGCTTTATAAACACTGGCATATTTAACAAAAGAAAGACATGCACTATGTAATAAAATATTTGGCTACAGAAAGGAACAGATTTTTATTTAAGCACAAAGAAATTTCACTTCAAATCAAACATGTTTCAGATTGTTTCAGAATTTCTTAAAAGCTGTTTTTGTAACTAAATCTGACAGAGATTTTAACCAGAAGTGATGATGCTAGACTCATCCCCCCTCACGACTTGGCTTTTTTCCCCCGAAACATCCGCGTCCCAGGGATGTTGTAGTGCAGGCATGGAGCTGCTGTTAGACGGCACAACACAACATGTAGGACAAAACCTACCTGTGATGATTCCGTTTTTCTCCACAGGCTCCTCCCAGCTAACTCGCAGGGATGTGTCGAGGATTTCAGTAAAGCTCAGGCGCCCTACAGGGCCTGGAACTGGGTACACACACACACACACACACACACACACACACAGATACAGACACACAGTGAAAAATGTCAGAGAGTTCACCCTGCCTAATGCTGCATTCTGACGCGTGGCACCGCACCGCCGGCTCTCTATAGCAACAACTACTGATGAGCTAATCAAATTACCCTCACTTGTAAAATTACGAATGCATTTATGCACCCTCGGAAATGTCGAAGCATGTTGACATTATATTTCTGGAACAATGCATTTAATTAATGTCACTTTTTAAGCTTTTGACAATTAGTATTCCATAACTTGCCCTTTGCAGCCACAAAACAGTGGCAGCAGGCCCAGTGTTAAGTCACACACATCAGAGTGGCGTGGCATATTAATTAAACAAAAAACAGAGGCTTTTTGCTTTTTCAGGCACTTTAACAAGTAGGAGGAGTGGGAGCCATGATCAGTACTCACTGTCCTCATGTGTCTGGATGAGTTTGGGAGTGCTGCGAGGGCCGTTCCCTGGCGTAGTGAAGCACAGAACTGAAGTGAGGTACCAGGTAAACTTCTTCAGGCCAATGATGTAGCCTTGATGACGGGTCCCGTGGTAATCGGGTGTGATGGTCACCATGGTGGTGGCTTCGGGAGAGTGTTCAGGCCAAGCCATTAGCTGACAGTTAGTAAAATAGAAAGAGACAGAGAGTGAGAGAGGGGAGATAGAGGTTAGAGGTGTCATTTAGACAGGACCACAAACAACCCAAGCTTCAGGAGCTGGAGATCAGACTAGTCGGGAGTTTAAATCTAAATGCATCAAACTGGGGAATTTTTTTATTCATTCAACTACTACTAATGATCAACGTACTAAAAAAAAAAAAAAAAAAAAAAAAGAACTATCCTGTCCAAAACTGTCAATCATTTCATTAACAGCGCCCTTTTAATTCTCATAAAATTCGGTTTGTAAATCAAAATATGTGGGAGATGGCTCAAATATATAAATAAATAAATAATTTGTGGAGATATAAATTTGTAGAAATGTGAGTTTGTCTCATTCTTCATTCACTAACACAGGATTAAGCCGGGGTTAAAAACTGCATTGCAACTAAAAAGCTTTAGAGACACTTCTCTTCGGGACACTTCTCTTCGGGATTCCGATTTTCTCCATATCCTCCCGGTCACTAGGGGGCTCCTACATTAAGGCTACTACTACCACTCAGTCGGGAGGGTGAAGACTATCCCGTGTTTCCTCTGAACCCCGTGACATCAGGCGACCGCATCTTTTTGAACTGCTCGCTCACGCACCGTTAGGGGCTGAGTAACACACTCGGAGGAAAGCGCTAGCCGCTCCTTCCGCGTGCGCCAATCACAGACGCCCCTGATTGGCTGTAGAGCCGTGATTAATGTGGGAGCGCAAGTACCTCTCATCCCGCCCCCCCTGAGAGAGCTCGGCCAATCAGCTCTCTCTGTGCCTCCGGCTGTGAGAGGATAACAGCATCACCCGGGGTTCGAACCAGCGATCTCCGGATGATAGGGCGAGCACTGTGCCACTCGGAGGCTTGGCTTCACTTCTGAACCCTCTTCTGACATTCACCAATACACTCAGTCATTGGCGACTACAAACGTTATACATCTGAAGGATTAAAAGGTCACTAGGAGAAAGCTGAGAGCCCAAATACACCAATCAGCCATAAAAAGCCCAAATAATTGAATTTTAACCCAGTTTTCTCTTTTCCCAGTTTTTTTTTAAATTATTATTTACATACACAACCAGTGTGACAAAAGAACCCAGAGTTAAAAGCAAATTGTCATAGTTTTGTAATAATCATAACTGCTTTGGTTAAGAAATAAAGGAACCACACTGTTTACCTTGTACCCTTGATTAATGCCGTTTATGAATTGCTGTGGCGGTGGATTCCAAGTGAATTTGATGGTGGTTGAGTTGACAGCAACAGTCTCTACGTCCTGAGGGGGCGCTGTGGGGACTAGTCAAAACAAACATGAAGGAGAAGATCTTTATTTCTGTTCTACATTGGTGAATTCCAGGGTAGTTAGTCTTTCTCTAGGTCATCTGATTTACTGGGATTATCTGGGAAAATCTCATGAATCATTAATGAACAAGTGCTGCTTCATCCGATCACAAAGCACCGAGTCCCTCGAGCAAAATAAATAAACTCCGCCGACATTCTTGTTCATGAACTGGAGATATTGTCAGAACATCAGTAACAGGATGTACTACTAGATTTCTGCCCAGTTTAATCCAACATATTGAAGTGTGAGCGATCTATTCAGATTTAGCCTTATTCTCTACATTTCTCCAATCAGCCGAGAGTACACTGAACACTTTAGCATAAAAACATCTGTCGGGATCAGGTAGGTAGTCAGGATTTTTATGTGAGCTAGTATTAGATGACTAAATATAACTATATTCAAGCACAAATAAATGTTAAATAAATCCACAATAATCTTGACAGATTTCTTTTATTTTCTGGCTATTTAAATACTATGGTTCACAAGGCTAATTAGCATTAAGGGTCTAAAATCAGAATTAGTTTAGATGAGTCACACAGAAACTATAAAGGTCCTGCACACTGCTAACACCTTAATCCACAAACAAGCATTTTAGAGTGACTGCACATCAATTAATTTTAATTTATGTTTCATATGTCAAATAAAGGCAAGTGAAATGTCCGAAAATATCATCCCCTCATTTCTGCTTTCCATTGGACCCATGTGTGGATCAAAGTCATATGTAAGATCAAATAATACTCTCGTACTAATTTCACTGTAGCCTACAACATTGTTAAGTCTTCAAACCATCACCTGTGCTTGCTGAGACATTGTGAAATGATAATGGATCAGAATAACTTGCTCTCTTTTCATGTCCGTATTTTTGAAACAGGCTAATAATTGGTTTGGAGAAAATACGGTTGCAAAAAGCACTTCAAAAGTTCTCTAAATCCACTCTTATCATCAGGGGAAATAAACCCCAACAAGAATGTAAGTTAATGTTCGGGATGCCGCAGCCTGGTCCTAATGCCCACTTATTTCTGACGTCACTGGATGCTCTCAATGTCAAGTCTAGACTTTGGGTCTTTGCTTTATGATATATGTACTGTAAGTTAATGTACACATCCTTAGAGAGAAGAGCAACTCAAGAAAAAATGACCTTTTTTTTTTAGGAAGGACAAAAAGCCACGACTCTCTAAAATGCAGTTGTGACTTCTGGCGTACTGGGTCAGAAACAATGAAGGACCTGTTCTTGTATGTAGAATTAGAATACTGTATTATTTAACAGGCTTTTTAGGCATTTTAGCACCCAGATATCCCAAGTCTTTTTAAATTCTACATCAAAGAGAAAGACACGACACATATGGTTGACAAAAACTTAATATTCTATGTGTATTTGTATTTGATGTCTGCTCCTTAAAGGCCAAAGCCAGACAGGTAGACAGCTGTGCAGCAGCTGGGAGAAATGCCTCATTTAAATGAAATACATTCCCTTTTTTTTTGTTTTTTTGTTTTTTAAATAAAAACACTCCTTTTGTGACATGCTGTGCAGCCTAATTTTTAAATCTGACAATATGCTTTGTTCATAGCATACACAATACTCAGTTGCTTAAATATGACCAAGAGAATTTCAGACTGTGTGTAAACTACAGGCATTCAAATCAATCAATCAATCAATCAATCAATCAATCAATCAATCAATCAATCAATCAATCAAGTTCAACCCAGTGCAACTATTGATGTGGCTGGTGAGTGTGTGTGTATATGTGTGCATGATGCGTACTGTATATCATATAATAATTTTATACTAAAAAGTGTGTGTGTGTGTATTAATATATACAGTACATCTCATAAGTAATTATTAGTTGTGAAAGGAATACTACATTTCGGGAAATATTATTTCAGTCTGCCAGTCAAGCTTAAAATAAATGATAACCAATTAAACGCCTGCTCTTAAAAGATGTTTATATACTCAAATGCATGACTTGGCTTCTAAACTGCCTTTCAGTATCAAGTTTTACACAATTAACATGACATAACTGAGAAACTCATTCAACTAGACATTTATTTAACCAACTCATTAACGGTGGAATGCAAAGCCTGTGGTACAGATTTTAACCTTCATCTAGATACTTGAAGCAAGCCACCAAGAAATTAAGTCAGTCTGCTTAATATTAAGCTGCACAAAGAAAGCCTTTTCAAGCATGATAAATTTAGCAAATGAACTCTCTCCATGTGGTTTCGGTACATTTGCTCTCAATCATCTAAATGACCAATCAGATGTGTCGGTATAACATTTTGCCAAGTCTCGTCACTGAACTGAAATCTATAGCGACAGATCAAAAAAACAGCCTGAGGAATAATTGATGGAATAGTTATTTCAAAAACTATTTAAGCTTGAGCTTGTGAAATGAATACCAAATCTGCTTAAGGCCAGCCTGCTCTAAAACACGGTCTCTAGCCATTTCTTGTCTTGCTGTCCCACTTTTCCATCTTGTCATCTGAAAGTTCACCTTAAAGGAGAAAAAGTTAGCAAAAGAAGTAAAGAACAAGAGTGATTGAGGTCTCACCTCCCTGGAGCGTGTACTCAGCGACAGGCTGGCTGAAGACACCAAGGCCTGCTCCTGTGTACGCCGCCACCTGGATCTCATACTGCGTCCAGATGATGAGCTCGGTGATGAGGCAGTAGTTGATATCAGGGCTGGTGATGTTTTGCTGTTGGTACTCACCAGGGAGCCCTGCTAGACGATACCTGCAGTGGAGGGGAGAATTGATGAATCCATGAATGAGCACTTAGCCACAATGATTCCTCCACAGGATGTCGCTTCATTAGAAGCTATTGCAAGAGGATGCACTAAGCAGCCCTTCACTTCTTTTTTTTCTCCTTCCCTGAGTAATCTTATTCATCACCATACTGTGCTGGACACCTTTATTTACAAGCAATCATACCTACATAGAAAGCTGATGGAGCTATAGGACAGTTGGTCCAACATCATTAGTGCAGAAGGCGATAAGGGATTTACCTCTATAGGTCATCAGTTCTGTTTCTTCCAAATTTCTGTTCATATCATGTTATTCTCGTATTATACTACGGCGGAACCTTGTAGGCGAGGTGAGTGTTTTGGCAGCCTTAGCAGATGGGTTCCCTGTCAGATGCTCTGTGTCTTTCCTCAGCTACAGGAGGCCTGTAGGGGATGACTGTTTGGACCTCCTCATGCTGTACAGGCTTTCATTGCTGTGCCAAGCATCTCAGCCTCCACAGTGAGAGCAGCTGCGGGTACGCGCCGCCGTCCCCCAGACACACTGCAGGCCCAGGCAAACACACTTTACCTCTCAGTACGCTCAGTCTCCCACCAGAAACTAAGAAACATACATCCTGCCTCTAGGAGCCTCAACATAAACTAAGCATCTATTACATCCAAAATATGACGTTCCACTTGCTGGAAAGTTCACAAACCTGTTGTCTTTGCTTTCACGTGCCACAATCAAGCTAAGGCGATCTTTCTAAATGAATTTTTTACCAGGACAAAAAGTGCAACCTGAGCTCAGTCCTTACATAAAGTCTTGATGGAAGACTTTTTTTTTTGGAAATTTTTTCTACTGAATTGATCTGGCAGCTTGAACAGCTTGCCATTAATGTTTTTTTTTTACTTCTTACTCATTGGTAAGTAAAATTAAAAAAAGGAAAAAAAAATGCTAGTGAAGCAAACTTAAGAGAAACATAGGCAGCAAAGTCTGTCTGCTTGAGGGCAGCACTCCAGAAGTTTCCAATAAAAGTTTATTTTTTTATTTTTTTTATTTTGTATTTCTGCAAGTTAGCTTATTAGCCATCTGGTTAGCAACGGCATTGAAGCTGATCTACTGTTAGGAATATGATTTGAACCGCTTGCTACAGTAGCTGTTAGCTGTCAGTGAAAATAAACCATGCTAAATGTGCTTGTATTTGTATGCAGGTCTTATACACATCTCTCAGTTGAACTGGCTTGGGATGATAATGATCTTGGATGTCGACCAGCAGAACCATTTGGGTTGGAAATTTCCATTTAATATCGCGGACGAGGAAACTGATGGAGTTTCGACAGGAAGTTAGAAAAAGGAAAGAAATTTAATAATAATATGGAATAATATTAATAATAATAATAATGGTTTATGTAAAAAAGTTTATATTTATCTTAAACTTATCTCAGTAATTGTGTCAGGCTAGCCATACTAGACTAGCATGAGCAGGGAAGTCCTCCAGAAATTGTTCCAGGTTAGCTCATATTAGCCATTTACACTTGTAGGTAGCATTAGCTACTGTAGCATTAAGCTCTACCAATGTGATGAAGGGGTGGTGTCATGGTTCGGGCTTGTGTGTCTGCTTCTGATATGGACTAATAATGTTTATTGATGGTGGATTAACAGAACCGTTCTGACTGGCATTTTAAAGAGAAATGCATCCACTGTAATTTAGAAAAACTTCATCGTGCAACAAGACACTGAGCTAAAACACCCTGGCAGCACCACAAAGGACTTTATC
Source organism: Clarias gariepinus (assembly GCF_024256425.1). Taxonomy (NCBI): domain Eukaryota; kingdom Metazoa; phylum Chordata; class Actinopteri; order Siluriformes; family Clariidae; genus Clarias; species Clarias gariepinus. Next base: position 20,126,182 of record NC_071102.1, on the reverse strand, counting down.
AAGTAGGAAGAATAAAGTTAATCATTGCACCTTAACCCAAATGAGAGACATTTCACCTCCTGAAATCCTAAAAGGTCCGAAAGGGAGAAACACAAAAAAGAAGCAACAATTGTATGATATATAAGCCTGGAGAGGATCTCATTGGAAGAATGTAACAGTTACAGCCTGCTGTGTGCGCATATATATATATATATATATATATATATATATATATATATATATATATAAATATATATATATATATATATATATATACACAGTGGTGTGAAAAACTATTTGCCCCCTTCCTGATTTCTTATTCTTTTGCATGTTTGTCACACTTAAATGTTTCTGCTCAACAAAAAACGTTTACTATTAGTCAAAGATAACATAATTGGACACAAAATGCAGTTTTTAAATGAAGGTTTACGTTATTAAGGGAGGAAAAAAAAATCTGAAATCTACATGGCCCTGTGTGAAAAAGTGATTGCCCCCCTTGTTAAAAAATAACTTAACTGTAGTTTATCACACCCGAGTTCAATTTCTGTAGTCACTCCCAGGCCTGATTACTGCCACACCTGTTTCAATCAAGAAATCACTTAAATAGGAGCTATCTGACACAGAGAAGTAGACCAAAAGCACCTCAAAAGCTAGACATCATGCCAAGATCCAAAGAAATTCAGGAACAAATGAGAACAAAAGTAATTGAGATCTATCAGTCTGGTAAAGGTTATAAAGCCATTTCTAAAGCTTTGGGACTGCAGCAAACCAGAGTCATTATCCACAAATGGCAAAAACATGGAACAGTGGTGAACCTTCCCAGGAGTGGCCGGCCAACCAAAATTACCCCAAGAGCGCAGAGACAACTCATCCGAGAGGCCACAAAAGACCCCAGGACAACATCTAAAGAACTGCAGGCCTCACTTGCCTCAATTAAGGTCAGTGTTCACGACTCCACCATAAGAAAGAGACTGGGCAAAAACGGCCTGCATGGCAGATTTCCAAGGCGCAAACCACTTTTAAGCAAAAAGAACATTAAGGTTCGTCTCTATTTTGCTAAAAAACATCTCAATGAGTGCCAAGACTTTTGGGAAAATACCTTGTGGACCGACGAGACAAAAGTTGAACTTTTTGGAAGGTGCGTGTCCCGTTAGATCTGGCGTAAAAGTAACACAGCATTTCAGAAAAAGAACATCATACCAACAGTAAAATATGGTGGTGGTAGTGTGATGGTCTGGGGTTGTTTTGCTGCTTCAGGACTATTTGATCCAATACCTTTGCACATCCAAAAAATTTTGGTCTGTCAGTAAAGGTATCATATTCTAAATTGTTTAACTCCTCTATCTGTAAATATAAAAGGGGAATATATGTTTTTTTTATCTGTCGGTTCCTCTTTTAATCTCAACCCCTTTTCCAATTGTCTTTGGTGTATACTGTAGCTACAGTATGAAGCTACCAAATAGATTTGCTGTTTCAATACCTTTCAGAGGACATTACAAAAGTCAGGCTTCAGTAAAAACCAGCAGAAATAATCACATAGAGATTTAAGCGCTAAAACGCAGAATAGTGTATTTATCCACAATAGAAGTAATTCCGAGATTCGGCACAGTTCATGAACTGCCTGGAGTGTGTATCACTCCTGGTTAAGACAGATGAGTGCAGTGAACCTAATTGTCACTCGTTTGTTGCGAGACAGCTGCTGGGTGAAGGTCCTACCTGAGGACGTAACCTCTAAGCACGCCGTTGAGCTGCGGCTCCGGAGGGGGCTGCCACTGCACCATAATGGACTGATTTGTGCGCCCGCTGGCTACTATGTTTTTGGGTGGAGCGCTTGGTGGCTCTTCACGCAGCATCAATCTACAGAGGGAGATGAAAGAGGAAAAAAAAAACAGACATTCAGTACTGTGAGTAAAAGCACCAACGGCTCAGGCATTATTCTTCACATACTGTACACACATATACACTCATACACACGTATTCTTATGTAACTGCTTCACTGCTCGCTATTTTTATTAATTTATTTACTTAAGCTGAATATGAGTTTGCTGACTTGCTCTAGGGCAAAACAAAGTGAGCTGAAAAAGTATAGCCCTCTGGTCAGAAGTCCATTTCCCAATCTGGCTCGCTACGGTGCATCCGCCCACTTCATCAAAAGCACTCAAAGTCCTTGCTGTTTTCCTGGAAGAGTCTCCCTCTGCTCTGAGCACCCTGGGGTCCTCTGACCTGTAAGGTCACCTCTTTTTTAGCTGTTTTATTTCTGTAGACCATGCCCTGGACTCAACGTCTAGCTGAGGGAATAATCAGTGCCGATCTGCGTTTAGATCATCCTATCTCCTTTGTTACAGCTACATCCAGAGTTAGTATTTATACATGGTAACCTATAATCTATCCATCATCAACGTCAAGACTATTTATGCTGGAAGACAGGCCACTTTGTCGCTTTCAGGGGCCTGTGGCGCTCACTTCCTCACACAATATGGCTCTGCTGGAGCCCGAGGAAGGTTAAAAGATTAAAAGCTGTGGCCTTTTCGGTGTAGGCACATGCTCTGTAGTGACATTTATTCCATCCTGTGCCAGTAGTAGAAGAAAAAAGGTTCAATGCCTTTGCTATATTGGGATTTTCGATTGCTATTTTCTATTGTTTCATTTCATTGTGTTCACTGAAACTGTGAGTCTGGAAGAGCAATTAGCAACGATGCAAGCAAACATGCAGAATTATACGCGTAGCAAGATAAGCACATTACAAGCATTAAGGATATTCCTAGATAACCGCAGTGTCCATACCGCCCAAATGCCTGCTCCTTTTTAATTATTGGAATATAAAAAATCTATCAGAGCTGGACGCTTCATAAAGTCCACGGGTTCATTCCGCCCTATGTATTTCATGCTAATGGACAGTTAAATCTGCATTAAATTTTAATGGGATCATTGGATTATTCAGATTTATAGTCACTGCCTTCTTAAAACTCCTTCCACTTGTTATTTCTCCCCAGAAGTCCATTTCATAATTAATGCCCCCAATAACCGATACTGTGGTGCCTCTTGCTCTGTAAATCTGCCTAATCATGGCCATAAGGAAAAGTCACTCTGCTGGCTCTCAGACACTCCTCTCCCTGCCCCTGCCCTGCCCTGTCCTTCAAGCAGTATTTACATATTTGCTTCACACAGTCACAGTGAATCACTGGACATTAAACATCTGCCAGGGCGCATAAACAATGCAAAGAAGCGGCCATTAATTTGTGTACGGCACGCGCCACATATAGCCACCAGGGACGGCGGGGGCTAATGGAACGGTCTAAAAGAGTCTGGCAGCGAATGAGACGCAGTCAGTTAATCATGCCTGGCGTTTAAAGTCCACTGGTTATTAATGGACCCCTCCATCAACAGCAGAGCTCGAGTGATCGCTAGGATTTTTGTATTTGGAGTCCAATGTTCATGGTGGGTTTTGGCAAGCAACCCTTGTTGAGCACAAAAACCCAGCGGCATATAAACAGAAGCGTGTATGTGTGTGTGTGTGTGTGTGTGTGTGTGCACGCAAGCTCATTATCTGCTGTTCCGGTATGTTTTTACGGCCTCGTCAGGCGTTTACGCTTGCCTCTGCTTAATAAGGCCAAAAAGGACAGATGTGACAGCATGCAGGAAGACATATGCCTGGAGGGAGAGGAGTGATTGGCTCCTTCAAGGCACCAGTCTCAGCCAACTGTGTCCCCATGCTGACTGTCTTCAGCAAAGTGCCTGACATGATCTGGTTTGCTGTATTAGACACCTCTGCTTGCTGTATTAGACACTTCTGTTAGGGGAAAAAATATTTTCAAGAGAATATATTTGGTGCAACACTTCATATTCGAGCAAAACAGTCTGGTCCGCCTAGATTAAACACCTCTGCCTGTTGTATTACACGTTTCTATATGGAGAAAATATATCCATTACATTTGGCTGAAGCATTGTGTATTAGATAATTGTGTTCTGTTCTGTTTTTTCCCCTCTCCCGAATCGGAGATTAAAAACTTTAAAAAGTCAACATTTTTTCCAATTAATAAGAATTCAAACATATTTTGATCATCTTCGCACAACAAGAACATAGCTTAATTGTACTACAGGAATGAGCCGCACTGTGTTCCCTCTAATTCTCCTCAACTGGTCTCAGGGATCGAGGAGGATGCGCTTCTAGACTATTTTCTGTTCTGGCACCTACTGTAGATGGTGGGATGAAATTGATGTCTGTACACTGGCAATCATTGAGCGATGACTAAAGACCTACTGCATCTGTTTCTAAGGTATTTGGATATTTTAAAGTAACATCCCAAAATAAATAAATAAATCAAACAATCCTCCACAGAAAGTGTCTGATGCTACTTGTAGTTAGTAACTTAGTGAACCAGTGTAAGGAAACATTTAATGATGAACACTTCGAAGCGCTTGTGTATGTCACTCTGGAGAAGAGCGTCTGCTAAATGCCTCAAGGTAAAGCCCATTTTCATGTATTAATTATTCTAACAAAACAAAACCTAAGTGCGATAACCTCCAGAGAAATCCTAGTCATGGCAATAATTGTGAAAAGAAAGCAAAAGGAAAACTGATGTGGTTTGGAAGCTTTGCTTTAAACTTGATTTGTTTCTCTGAAATAAACTCAGGTGGAATTCAAAACACTTCTGCAGTTCTTTAAAACACTTTCATCAGATTCAGCACTGATATTAACCTGAATGACATGAATCAGTTCAGGAAGACAGACTAATCTAAATATCTGCATTTATGGATTGGAAGCACTACAAGTCTAATAACTAAAGTTTTCCCGTTGCTTTAGTATGGAGCGGTGGTGCTTTTATCGCTGTTTCGGGAACATGGTGTTCAGACTCACCAGGAGAGAACAGATGGACGAGGCCACTGGCCATGTCATGTGATCAGCATTGTGCTTGGCTGAGAGTTGCGATAATGTTGGCGAGCTTTTAATCCTCACCTTCTTTGCTTTTACTGGTGCTGTTCTCTCACAGTCAAACATATTAAATGGATTAAACGGTTTGTCCCATGACACTCGCTGCACCACAGTTACCTTAAAGATTCCACATCCTGTTCGACTTGCGGCTAAATTCGGAACGTGTTAAAGCCACTATTTATATCGCGACAGAAGTGACTAATTCAGAAGTAAAAATACGCTGTCGAGGGCATGTGATAGCACTCCGGTTCCTTTTTTCCCCGAGCAGAGGTGCCATGTTTTAGCATGTCTGGCGCTGATAAGGGCTGCTGGTGCGAGCGGGACCGAGGCGTCTACCACCCACAGCTCCAGGCTGTGTCGATGTGAGCTGCTCGAGGCGCTGATTACAGCACAACGCATATGAGCACGGGCCTGCCACTCGGCGCCCGGGCGGGACGTGTGTTTTTCCGCACACTGAGAGCGCTACAGGGCCGTGACAGGAGGGATCACATTTAAAATCAGAGTACAGTGAAGCTGTATAAGTAGGATATATTTATCCTTGGTCTATCAGAATAAGATAGCGAACACTAGTAAGAACTCCCGCTTCATCCTGGCGCCTTTGAAATAAATAAATTGCCACTATCAGCTAATTCATGCAGTGCTAAATTATACATGTTTTACATCACGCTGGCATTGTGAGATAAATCTGCGTGTCAAATCTCAGCTTTCTTTGAGTCACTAGTCAGAAAAAGACAAACTGCTGCTCTTGTTAAATGCTATTCAGGCTCGTGTCTTTATCCCTATTCAGATCACAGGCGGCTGAACTGAAGTGTGAAGTCAATATACGTAGCTAAGCCCATTTATTTACTCACTTTGGTGCTTTATGAAAAAAAAAAAAAAAAAATCAAAGCATACAACTTGTATTATTTTTTTTTCTTTTTACTTTATCAGATCATTCACAACCACAACTGTGACATTATTCATGTTCCTTACCGGTTTGTCTCGCCACTGTATTGTCCTTTCCCTACTTGATTGACGGCACACACTCTGAACTGGTAGGTTCGTGCTGGAGTCAGACCGGTCACCTCGGCCGTCGTCAGCATCGGATCCACGTGCGGCAAGTACACCCTCCACGGAGAATCTGGAACCGCGCGGGGCAGTTAGTTTCAGTGATAAACCGACACACAGCCATATTTACTTGTGTAGCAGCAGAGCTCGGTGTAGTTAGACAGTGTAGCTGTCGTGTTCGCTCAGTATAGAGCTCTAATCAAGGCTCCTAATCGCACATCGTTTTCAATTCTGGATTCCCCAGTAGAACACAAGCAATTATTAATACTTAATGATCGGATCAAACGACATCAGGCTCTTTAGAGAAATTAGCTTGAATCCTGTACAAAGGACTGCGCTGTGGATTTGTAATTAAAACATATTAAAGCAGGGGTGCACTTTATTAAAGCAGGCAGCGCTGATGTTGGACTACTAATAGAATTACGGCCATTACGTGTAGACAGTTTGTTCGAAGCGCTACAGATGTATGGAGAAGCAGGGATGGTGAGACAGGTTGCTGATATTCAGGTCTGGCTTTGTATGATACTGAAGCGAGTAAGCGGTTTTTAATCCACAATTAGTGCATAGGTCGACTTTTCTAAAGCATAAAAAAATAAGGAAGGAAGTAAATAAATAAATATATGAATAAATAAATCTGATGGGAATGTGTGGCCGAAACACTGATGCTTCTGTTACAACTGTAACCTTCTTCCTTTTATAAAACACATTTTGGGGGACAACTGGAATCACAGTGGAATGATATACGTTGAAATGAATTGCTTTAAAAGCAGACTTTTCTCTCTCCCAGTGGTCCAGGTGTTTCTGACATCCTTCTGGCATGTAGCAGTGCTCCAGCTCCACCTCCACCCCGGCCCATTCCTCACTGTCCACTCACACCCCGAGCAGATTAATCTACTCCATTCTGCCATGATGGTGGTGATGGAGTGTCTCCACGCCTCTATACATCTCTGTTCTTTCATGAGACAGCACTATTTAAGTAAGATCAACCTTCTTTACCTAGCATAATCTATCTTTATCTGAGCACATTTAGGAATGACCATTACTCTCAACATCTCATGCTACCAGGCGCTCATAACTTGTGTGTGTGTGTGTGTGTGTGTGTGTGTTGGGGTGTGTGGGGTGGTATTTTAGGGGATGGATAGACTCACACTGCTGTGATGTTGACTAGTCACTAAATGTACTTTGCACTTTTTAATTATTTTTATTGTTGTTACACTATGATCAGTTTTGTAACTTTTCAAAAAGGGGTTCAATCAAACTGGGATTTGATGGGACTCGTGAATGAAGACGTAAAACCGATTGACATTTACAGAAGACTTCGAGAACAGTACGGTGATGAGACTCTTAGCCACAGTAATACATTTGAAATACATAATACATTTGAAACAAACACAACGTTTTAAAGAAGGTCGTACGTCTGTGGCCAAGGAGGCTCGGAGCTCACTGCGGTTGTCCTGTGAACATTCAGAGAGTGGAACGCCTGATTCCTGAAAATTAACTGATAACTTATCGCCAACTTGTGTATGAGATGCACCCTAGACTAGACTAGAGACACCCAAGACATGGGATAGTGCAGATTTAATTCAATATAGGTCTCTATATAGGTCTTAAATCAGTAAAGAGTAATTACGTAGTACGATTTACCAGCTCTTTGTTGGTCTAAGTTTTCCTGCTGTTCACACTAAAGTGAAGTTTTACACGAGTACAATGTACATAATTAACATAAACTTCCACAACCCTCGTTCCGTGCAAAAATGCATTCCAAAGTTTAGCTGAGACCTTAGCTGAGTGTAGGTACCATATGTCATTAAACACAAAAATACTGTGTGACCAATGAGAATGAGTGATTTTGCAGTTATTGTACTAATTTATTTATTTTCCTTATGGACAGTGGAGTCTTCTTTTTTTGCTGGTGATGTATTGGTCAGTGTTTGCTTCACCTATGAAAACTAGTACAAATTGATATTAGTGAAATACTGGAACAAGGTGAACATGCGTACTGTTCTCCGAGAGCTCCACGATGTAGTGCAGCAGGGGGCTGTTCCCATCGAAGGGCCTCATCCAGGACAGGTGTACGCTCCGACTGTCTGTGGCGTTCAGACTGGCCTGCAGGTTCCGCGGTGAGTGAGGCAGCTCGCTGGGAGAGAGAGAGGGAGCGAGAGAGAGAGAGAGAGAGAGAGAAAAGCCAAACAAGTTTAGAGTCAGCACACACACACAAACACACACACACACACACACATGCTGTACAGATGTAAACTCATCCTTAGAGATTTAGGAAATAGTTCCAATGTGAAGCTGCACTTTCTCAACATGTCTGTTTGAGGCTTTGGCTAATACTCTGCACCGCGCCTCCCTCTGCGCCTTTCACTGTCAGACCTCCTCTGTGGTCGGTCCGCTCTCCTTCCCTTCTCTCTTCAGTCTTCAAAGAAAATCAGCCTGATTCCTAATTCCCCTGCCAATATGATTAGGTATGTTCGACTGTATTCTATTAATCATTTCAATAATCAATTATTATTATTTCCTTAGATCAACTTATCAAGAATTGGCTTTATGCTGCATTCACGCATCAAAGCATCACCAGCATTTCAGTCTTGGGAAAGTTCTCTCTCTCTCTCTTTAAATTAAACCCAGAGAAAAAATCATCAAAGCTCCAGGTTCCATCAATTCTTTTTGTTCTTTCTAACAAGGCAAGAAACCTTTGACAATCTCACAGAAGAGATCCGATACATGCCTTTTATCTTATGCATATCTGGTGAAGGGGGAGAAAAAAGGAACGGAGAGTAGCACCTTGAAGAAGTGATACGTATCTCTGCAACTACACACATTAAGTTCCACTTAAAGAATGCTAAAACTCACTGTAGAACTTGATTATCCAGGAAACCAAATGACATCAGGATGTAGTTAAAGCAGTAATGTCTCAATCCCACACAATATCTCTGCTGCCATGGTTAAGTAATCTGTTGCGAGTGGAAAGGACATCTGCCTAAAAAGCCATTTCTCTCTAACGACACGGGCAGCTGTGCTTTAGGGAAGGCAGGATGACTTGGGCCACGTGGGAGAGAACCGCTTGAATGTCTTTTTGTTTTGTTTCTTCTTTAAAAGAACCCATCTTCTAGGACAAGGACTTTATCTGTTAATAAGGACAGAACAGTGCCAAAGATAAATAATCCTAAACAAATCTGCACAAACACCCAGTGCTTTTTCTGACCTCTTGTATACAATCTTTTTTTCTTTTTTTTTTTTGTGGGGATTTTTTTTTACTTTATGTCTGGGACCTGAGACCAGCTTCATGCAATAAATGTTAAGCAATAACCAGTTTTAAGGTATTTAATATCATAAGGTCAAAATGGGAGACATTCATCAGACCCTGAACTCACACATATCTGAAAACACGGCCCAGGGCCAAAAGGTCAGCATCCTTTAAAAAATGAACACTTTGATTGCACACAATTTGGGAAAATAAACCAAATCCACAGATAGCGCATAAACACCGTCAGGATGGTTCAAGAGAAGAGAGAGAAAATCTGAAGCAGAGAAATGCGATTAGCAGCCTGCTGCTTTCCAAATGTTTTTGGATGGTAGCATTAACAGACCTTTGAAATATAAAAGGAAAAAACTTGAAAAACAGATGGAACGGGTACAGTGAAAAAGTTTCCACGGGAAAAAAAAGGGTCAGTCTACAAGTCCCTGCTGGGAGAAGCACTCCACATCTGCAAACCAACATGCAGGCCTGGCTTTAATGAACAAAGAGCTGCTGTTAAATACACAGCTTCTTCAGCAGAATAAATACTAAAGCTGTGACTCACAGTCAGACTGACAATTCAATTCGATTCAGGTTTCAAGCATTGAGTTTTTCTTTTCAATTCGACTCAAAAGCACTAAAGTTTACTGCCTGACTGTCGAAATGTTAAAATATTAATAACTACTAAAATGACCTATTAACCACTGAAACGCTGTGTAACTTACACTGGTAATTGTTTAAGAGTCATGTCATAAATAATCTTTTTGCTAGCAATCATCTGCTCCACCCTCCAGTCCAGTAGGTGGCGTACAGTTATATACTACAGTGGCTCAAACTTCCAACATTATAGTAAGACTGTATTTCCTCCAACAGCTATAGTGTTTTTCTAAAGAATTTGTCAATTTCAAGTTTACCTGAATATTTAAAAAACGCAAAAAAGTTTCACATTTTACATGAAAAGTTTAGTTATAACAAGATATTTTCACATAAATTTAAGATATGGTATTTTCATATTAGATATGATATACTGTAACATGCAGAGAGCGAGTTATGATGTGAAAATTTCTTATATTAAAACAAAGTACAAATTTCTTTATCTTGAAATAATGTTAATAATGTGATATTTGGAGATAATATTATGTTGTAACATGAGAACGTTCTTTTCATGTTTTTCAAGAAACTTTTACATCTTAATGTGAAAGGTTTCATGTTACACTGTGAAAATATCTTGTTATAAGATTAAACTTTTATTTAGATTAAACAAATTTGTTTAATTATTCCTCCATGGCATCGCTTCCGTGGGACTGAAAACCGACAATTCAATTAAGTTAAGTTAATAATGGATTAAAATGCACAGCTCCAGTAAATATGTGGATGCAGATCAGACCGAGTGGCCTTGTGTCCAGACTTTGCTGGAGCTTCAAAGCCACTGCGTCACAAACTGGCAGACACGTATACAAGGCCTGTCTCCAGCAGTGGTTCTGAAATAACAGATCACTGGATATTTCGCTAAAATAACAGATCACTGGCATTTACCCATGTCATGTGCCGCTAAGTACCAACACTGTTAGTCTCACACAATGAATGTTCCACCGGGTCATTTCACCGGCATTCCCTATTCCACTCTTTCCTTGCTCGAGCACACACCCATCTCTCAAAATGACTTTCTGCGCCATGTCTTTTGTGTCATCCTATGAATAAAACGATGACTGAAACATTTGGAAATGCACGAAATAAAAGTCTCATTGTTATGCAACGATGTTCTTCAAAACCATAACATGAACATCTGATAATTACACTGTGCTTTTCATTAGGAAGGAAAATGTTTGGTAAGAACAAGAGTGGGAGTCAAAATGGCAAAATGACAAAGACATAAAAAAAAGAAGAAATAAAATAATTAAAAGAACCAAGTAGACATCCAAACCTGCACATTTTAAATCTGCTCAAAGAAATGGCACTTGGTGTATTTCAGGTAATGCATA